>NC_092230.1:50172093-50202093 GCF_036320965.1 Panulirus ornatus | reverse complement strand
CTGTAATATATCATCTTCATGTATTAAGATATGTGCAGCGTTATCTGTAATATATCATCTATCATGTATTAAGATATGTGCACGTTATCTGTAATATATCATCTTCATGTATTAAGATATGTGCAGCGTTATCTGTAATATATCATCTCATGTATTAAGATATGTGCAGCGTTATCTGTAATATATCATCTATCATGTATTAAGATATGTGCAGCGTTATCTGTAATATATCATCTCATGTATTAAGATATGTGCAGCGTTATCTGTAATATATCATCTATCATGTATTAAGATATGTGCAACGTTATCTGTAATATATCATCTATCATGTATTAAGATATGTGCAGCGTTATCTGTAATATATCATCTATCATGTATTAAGATATGTGCAACGTTATCTGTAATATATCATCTATCATGTATTAAGATATGTGCAGCGTTATCTGTAATATATCATCTATCATGTATTAAGATATGTGCAACGTTATCTGTAATATATCATCTATCATGTATTAAGATATGTGCAGCGTTATCTGTAATATATCATCTATCATGTATTAAGATATGTGCAGCGTTATCTGTAATATATCATCTATCATGTATTAAGATATGTGCAGCGTTATCTGTAATATATCATCTATCATGTATTAAGATATGTGCAGCGTTATCTGTAATATATCATCTATCATGTATTAAGATATGTGCAACGTTATCTGTAATATATCATCTATCATGTATTAAGATATGTGCAACGTTATCTGTAATATATCATCTATCATGTATTAAGATATGTGCAGCGTTATCTGTAATATATCATCTATCATGTATTAAGATATGTGCAACGTTATCTGTAATATATCATCTATCATGTATTAAGATATGTGCAACGTTATCTGTAATATATCATCTATCATGTATTAAGATATGTGCAACGTTATCTGTAATATATCATCTATCATGTATTAAGATATGTGCAACGTTATCTGTAATATATCATCTATCATGTATTAAGATATGTGCAACGTTATCTGTAATATATCATCTATCATGTATTAAGATATGTGCAACGTTATCTGTAATATATCATCTATCATGTATTAAGATATGTGCAACGTTATCTGTAATATATCATCTATCATGTATTAAGATATGTGCAACGTTATCTGTAATATATCATCTATCATGTATTAAGATATGTGCAACGTTATCTGTAATATATCATCTATCATGTATTAAGATATGTGCAACGTTATCTGTAATATATCATCTATCATGTATTAAGATATGTGCAACGTTATCTGTAATATATCATCTATCATGTATTAAGATATGTGCAACGTTATCTGTAATATATCATCTATCATGTATTAAGATATGTGCAACGTTATCTGTAATATATCATCTATCATGTATTAAGATATGTGCAACGTTATCTGTAATATATCATCTATCATGTATTAAGATATGTGCAACGTTATCTGTAATATATCATCTATCATGTATTAAGATATGTGCAGCGTTATCTGTAATATATCATCTATCATGTATTAAGATATGTGCAACGTTATCTGTAATATATCATCTATCATGTATTAAGATATGTGCAACGTTATCTGTAATATATCATCTAATATGTATTAAGATATGTGCAGCGTTATCTGTAATATATCATCTATCATGTATTAAGATATGTGCAACGTTATCTGTAATATATCATCTATAATGTATTAAGATATGTGCATCGTTATCTGTAATATATCATCTATCATGTATTAAGATATGTGCAGCGTTATCTGTAATATATCATCTCATGTATTAAGATATGTGCAACATTATCTGTAATATATCATCTATCATGTATTAAGATATGTGCAACGTTATCTGTAATATATCATCTGTCATGTATTAAGATATGTGCAACGTTATCTGTAATATATCATCTATAATGAATTAAGATATGGGCAACGTTATCTGTAATATATCATCTATCATGTATTAAGATATGTGCAGGGTTATCTGTAATATATCATCTCATGTATTAAGATATGTGCAACGTTATCTGTAATATATCATCTATCATGTATTAAGATATGTGCAGCGTTATCTGTAATATATCATCTATCATGTATTAAGATATGTGCAGCGTTATCTGTAATATATCATCTATCATGTATTAAGATATGTGCAACGTTATCTGTAATATATCATCTATCATGTATTAAGATATGTGCAACATTATCTGTAATATATCATCTATCATGTATTAAGATATGTGCAACGTTATCTGTAATATATCATCTATCATGTATTAAGATATGTGCAACGTTATCTGTAATATATCATCTATCATGTATTAAGATATGTGCAACGTTATCTGTAATATATCATCTATAATGAATTAAGGAATGGCGGTTTTCTATTAACTTTAAACGTGCCTGGAATCAGACGTTGTTGGTAAGTCATGTGTACATTGAGATGTATAGGTATGTATATGTGCGTGTGTGGACGTGTATGTATATACATGTGTATGGGGGCGGGTTGGGCCATTTCTTTCGTCTGTTTCCTTGCGCTAACTCGGAAACGCGGGAGACAGCGACAAAAAAAGACCCCACCAGGTGGTCAGCCTGGCTGACCACCTGGTGGGGTCTTCACCCCCACAGCCTGGCTGACCACCTGGTGTGCTCTTCACCCCCACAGCCTGGCTGACCACCTGGTGTGCTCTTCACCCCCACAGCCTGGCTGACCACCTAGTGTGGTCTTCACCCCCACAGCCCGGCTGACCACCTGGTGGGGTCTTCACCCCCACAGCCTGGCTGACCACCTAGTGTGGTCTTCACCCCCACAGCCCGGCTGACCACCTGGTGTGCTCTTCACCCCCACAGCCCGGCTGACCACCTGGTGTGCTCTTCACCCCCACAGCCTGGCTGACCACCTAGTGTGGTCTTCACCCCCACAGCCTGGCTGACCACCTAGTGTGGTCTTCACCCCCACAGCCTGGCTGACCACCTGGTGTGGTCTTCACCCCCACAGCCTGGCTGACCACCTAGTGTGGTCTTCACCCCCACAGCCTGGCTGACCACCTAGTGTGGTCTTCACCCCCACAGCCTGGCTGACCACCTGGTGTGCTCTTCACCCCCACAGCCTGGCTGACCACCTAGTGTGGTCTTCACCCCCACAGCCTGGCTGACCACCTGGTGTGGTCTTCACCCCCACAGCCTGGCTGACCACCTAGTGTGGTCTTCACCCCCACAGCCAGGCTGATCACCTGGTGTGGTCTTCACCCCCACAGCCTGGCTGACCACCTGGTGTGGTCTTCACCCCCACAGACTGGCTGACCACCTGGTGGGGTCTTCACCCCCACAGCCCGGGCTGCTGGGTTGGTGGAGCAAGGTGTTGGGCGGCGCATCCCTCAGGGCCCCACAGCCTGGCTGGTCTGGTACACTTTGTAGGTACTTGTCCAGTGCACTCTTGACCTTCTCTACCGTGCACCATCCCAGGTGATGGTGGCCCCACATGGCGGCGGCGGCAACCTCTTGAACACTCCATGACTGTATGACCTCATATGATACAGTCTGTGACCTCACCAGACAGTGTGTGAGGCAACATGATATTCTGTGACCTCATCTGATGTTCTAGCAATCTGTGACGTCACCTGATAGTCTACCAATCTGTGACGTCACCTGGTAGTCTACCAAGCAGTGACGTCATTACACAATCTATCACTCTATGACCTCACCAGAAAGTCCATCAGTCAGTGACCTCACCTCACAATTTGCCAGCCTGTGACCTCACTACATATCCTACCAGTCTGTGACCTCACTACATATCCTACCAGTCTGTGACCTCACTACATATCCTACCAGTCTGTGACCTCACTACATATCCTACCAGTCTGTGACCTCACTACATATCCTACCAGTCTGTGACCTCACTACATATCCTACCAGTCTGTGACCTCACTACATATCCTATCAGTCTGTGACCACTGCACACTCGACCAATCCGTGACCTCACCACATACCATGCCAGTCTAAGACCAGTACACAGTCAACCAGTCTGTGACGTCACCACATACTCTACCAGTCTTTGACTTCAGCACATAGTGTACCAGTGTGTGACGTCAGCAGTCTGCCAGTGTCTGAGGTGTGCGTGCGTGTAAGCCCGCCTGACGAAGCCATGTTATGATGGCGCGGCAAGAACCCATCTTCCCTCATGAAGGCCGGCTCACAACACAACCCATCACCAGGTATGGACCTACCTGTCTGAGGAAGGTGATGGGTTGCTGACCCATGGCGTGGGCGTCGCCGATGTTGGCCTTGGTCACTTTATTGAAGGGCTTCCTCACACCCTGCAAACCACGAGAGAAAACCAATCATGAAAATGTATTGAAGAATACAACAGGTGTAGCCACACACACACACACACACCTACAACAACATTCCTACATCACCACTTAGCAAGGATCAGACCCGACCATCACTCGTAGGGCTACATGGGTTCCAAACCTGGGCGAGACACTCGGGCCACACCCAACTCAGCTGCTCACCTTCATTTCAGGATTGATCGATAACTAGTTATCTGGCTTGGTCTGGGGGGGGGGGGGGGATGTACACATACCTAACCTGTGACCTTCCACAGCTTGTACAGTTCCCTGGGGTGGGCCATCCCACAGCTTGTACAGTTCCCTGGGGTGGGCCATCCCACAGCTTGTACAGTTCCCTGGGGTGGGCCGTCCCACAGCTTGTACAGTTCCCTGGGGTGGGCCGTCCCACAGCTTGTACAGTTCCCTGAGGTGGGCCGTCCCACAACTTGTACAGTTCCCTGAGGTGGGCCATCCCACAACTTGTACAGTTCCCTGGGGTGGGCCATCCCACAACTTGTACAGTTCCCTGGGGTGGGCCGTCCCACAGCTTGTACAGTTCCCTGGGGTGGGCCGTCCCACAGCTTGTACAGTTCCCTGGGGTGGGCCGTCCCACAGCTTGTACAGTTCCCTGAGGTGGGCCGTCCCACAACTTGTACAGTTCCCTGGGGTGGGCCATCCCACAACTTGTACAGTTCCCTGGGGTGGGCCGTCCCACAGCTTGTACAGTTCCCTGGGGTTGGCCTTCCCACAGCTTGTACAGTTCCCTGAGTTGGGCCATCCCACAGCTTGTACAGTTCCCTGGGGTGGGCCGTCCCACAGCTTGTACAGTTCCCTGGGGTGGGCCGTCCCACAGCTTGTACAGTTCCCTGGGGTGGGCCGTCCCACAGCTTGTACAGTTCCCTGAGTTGGGCCATCCCACAGCTTGTACAGTTCCCTGGGGTGGGCCGTCCCACAGCTTGTACAGTTCCCTGGGGTGGGCCGTCCCACAACTTGTACAGTTCCCTGGGGTGGGCCGTCCCACAGTTTGTACAGTTCCCTGGGGTGGGCCGTCCCACAACTTGTACAGTTCCCTGGGGTGGGCCGTCCCACAACTTGTACAGTTCCCTGGGGTGGGCCGTCCCACAGCTTGTACAGTTCCCTGGGATGGGCCATCCCACAACTTGTACAGTTCCCTGGGGTGGGCCATCCCACAACTTGTACAGTTCCCTGGGGTGGGCCATCCCACAACTTGTACAGTTCCCTGGGGTGGGCCGTCCCACAGCTTGTACAGTTCCCTGGGGTGGGCCGTCCCACAGCTTGTACAGTTCCCTGAGTTGGGCCATCCCACAGCTTGTACAGTTCCCTGGGGTGGGCCGTCCCACAGCTTGTACAGTTCCCTGGGGTGGGCCGTCCCACAGCTTGTACAGTTCCCTGGGGTGGGCCTTCCCACAGCTTGTACAGTTCCCTGGGTTGGGCCGTCCCACAGCTTGTACAGTTCCCTGGGGTGGGCCGTCCCACAGCTTGTACAGTTCCCTGGGTGGGCCATCCCACAGCTTGTACAGTTCCCTGGGGTGGGCCGTCCCACAGCTTGTACAGTTCCCTGGGGTGGGCCGTCCCACAGCTTGTACAGTTCCCTGGGGTGGGCCGTCCCACAGCTTGTACAGTTCCCTGGGGTGGGCCGTCCCACAACTTGTACAGTTCCCTGAGGTGGGCCATCCCACAGCTTGTACAGTTCCCTGGGGTGGGCCGTCCCACAGCTTGTACAGTTCCCTGGGGTGGGCCGTCCCACAACTTGTACAGTTCCCTGGGGTGGGCCGTCCCACAGCTTGTACAGTTCCCTGGGGTGGGCCGTCCCACAGCTTGTACAGTTCCCTGGGGTGGGCCATCCCACAGCTTGTACAGTTCCCTGGGGTGGGCCGTCCCACAGCTTGTACAGTTCCCTGGGGTGGGCCGTCCCACAGCTTGTACAGTTCCCTGGGGTGGGCCGTCCCACAGCTTGTACAGTTCCCTGGGTTGGGCCATCCCACAGCTTGTACAGTTCCCTGGGGTGGGCCGTCCCACAGCTTGTACAGTTCCCTGGGGTGGGCCGTCCCACAACTTGTACAGTTCCCTGGGGTGGGCCGTCCCACAGCTTGTACAGTTCCCTGGGGTGGGCCGTCCCACAACTTGTACAGTTCCCTGGGGTGGGCCGTCCCACAGCTTGTACAGTTCCCTGGGGTGGGCCGTTCCACAGCTTGTACAGTTCCCTGGGGTGGGCCGTCCCACAACTTGTACAGTTCCCTGGGGTGGGCCGTCCCACAACTTGTACAGTTCCCTGGGGTGGGCCGTCCCACAGCTTGTACAGTTCCCTGGGGTGGGCCGTCCCACAGCTTGTACAGTTCCCTGGGGTGGGCCTTCCCACAGCTTGTACAGTTCCCTGGGTGGGCCATCCCACAGCTTGTACAGTTCCCTGGGGTGGGCCGTCCCACAGCTTGTACAGTTCCCTGAGTTGGGCCATCCCACAGCTTGTACAGTTCCCTGGGGTGGGCCGTCCCACAGCTTGTACAGTTCCCTGGGGTGGGCCGTCCCACAGCTTGTACAGTTCCCTGGGGTGGGCCGTCCCACAGCTTGTACAGTTCCCTGGGGTGGGCCGTCCCACAACTTGTACAGTTCCCTGGGGTGGGCCGTCCCACAACTTGTACAGTTCCCTGGGGTGGGCCGTCCCACAGCTTGTACAGTTCCCTGGGGTGGGCCGTCCCACAGCTTGTACAGTTCCCTGGGGTGGGCCGTCCCACAACTTGTACAGTTCCCTGGGGTGGGCCGTCCCACAGCTTGTACAGTTCCCTGGGGTGGGCCGTCCCACAGCTTGTACAGTTCCCTGGGGTGGGCCGTCCCACAGCTTGTACAGTTCCCTGGGGTGGGCCGTCCCACAGCTTGTACAGTTCCCTGGGGTGGGCCGTCCCACAGCTTGTACAGTTCCCTGGGGTGGGCCGTCCCACAGCTTGTACAGTTCCCTGGGGTGGGCCGTCCCACAGCTTGTACAGTTCCCTGGGGTGGGCCGTCCCACAGCTTGTACAGTTCCCTGGGGTGGGCCGTCCCACAGCTTGTACAGTTCCCTGGGGTGGGCCGTCCCACAGCTTGTACAGTTCCCTGGGGTGGGCCGTCCCACAGCTTGTACAGTTCCCTGGGGTGGGCCGTCCCACAGCTTGTACAGTTCCCTGGGGTGGGCCGTCCCACAGCTTGTACAGTTCCCTGGGGTGGGCCGTCCCACAGCTTGTACAGTTCCCTGGGGTGGGCCGTCCCACAGCTTGTACAGTTCCCTGAGGTGGGCCGTCCCACAGCTTGTACAGTTCCCTGGGGTGGGCCGTCCCACAGCTTGTACAGTTCCCTGGGGTGGGCCGTCCCACAGCTTGTACAGTTCCCTGGGGTGGGCCGTCCCACAGCTTGTACAGTTCCCTGGGGTGGGCCGTCCCACAGCTTGTACAGTTCCCTGGGGTGGGCCATCCCACAGCTTGTACAGTTCCCTGAGGTGGGCCGTCCCACAGCTTGTACAGTTCCCTGGGGTGGGCCGTCCCACAGCTTGTACAGTTCCCTGGGGTGGGCCGTCCCACAGCTTGTACAGTTCCCTGGGGTGGGCCGTCCCACAGCTTGTACAGTTCCCTGGGGTGGGCCGTCCCACAGCTTGTACAGTTCCCTGGGGTGGGCCGTCCCACAGCTTGTACAGTTCCCTGGGGTGGGCCGTCCCACAGCTTGTACAGTTCCCTGGGGTGGGCCGTCCCACAGCTTGTACAGTTCCCTGGGGTGGGCCGTCCCACAGCTTGTACAGTTCCCTGGGGTGGGCCGTCCCACAGCTTGTACAGTTCCCTGGGGTGGGCCATCCCACAGCTTGTACAGTTCCCTGGGGTGGGCCGTCCCACAGCTTTGTACAGTTCCTGAGGTGGGCCGTCCACAGCTTGTACAGTTCCCTGGGGTGGGCCGTCCCACAGCTTGTACAGTTCCCTGGGGTGGGCCATCCCACAGCTTGTACAGTTCCTGGGTTGGGCCTTCCGCACAGCTTGTACAGTTCCCTGGGGTGGGCCGTCCCACAGCTTGTAACAGTTCCCTGGGGGTGGGCCGTCCCACAACTTGTACAGTTCCCTGGGTGTGGGCCCATCCACAGCTTGTTACAGTTCCCTGGGGTGGGCCGTCCCACAACTTGTACAGTTCCCTGGGTGGGCCATTCCCACAGCTTGTACAGTTCCTCTGGGGTGGGCCGTCCCACAGCTTGTACAGTTCCCTGAGTTGGGCCATCCCACAGCTTGTACAGTTCCCTGGGGTGGGCCGTCCCACAACTTGTACAGTTTCCCTGAGGGTGGCCGTCCCACAACTTGTACAGTTCCCTGGGGTGGGGCTCGTCCACATCTTGTACAGTTCCCGAGCGTGGGGCTCGTCCCACAACTTGTACAGTTCCCTGGGTGGGCCGTCCCACAGCTTGTACAGTTCCCTGGGGTGGGCCGTCCCACAAGCTTGTACAGTTCCCTGGGGTGGGCCGTCCCACAGCTTGTACAGTTCCCTGGGGTGGGCCGTCCCACAACTTGTACAGTTCCCTGAGGTGGGCCGTCCCACAACTTGTACAGTTCCCTGGGGTGGGCCGTCCCACAGCTTGTACAGTTCCCTGAGGTGGGCCGTCCCACAGCTTGTACAGTTCCCTGGGGTGGGCCGTCCCACAGCTTGTACAGTTCCCTGGGGTGGGCCGTCCCACAGCTTGTACAGTTCCCTGGGGTGGGCCGTCCCACAACTTGTACAGTTCCCTGGGGTGGGCCGTCCCACAGCTTGTACAGTTCTCTGAGGTGGGCCGTCCCACAGCTTGTACAGTTCCCTGGGGTTGGCCTTCCCACAGCTTGTACAGTTCCCTGAGTTGGGCCATCCCACAGCTTGTACAGTTCCCTGGGGTGGGCCGTCCCACAGCTTGTACAGTTCCCTGAGTTGGGCCATCCCACAGCTTGTACAGTTCCCTGGGGTGGGCCGTCCCACAGCTTGTACAGTTCCCTGAGGTGGGCCATCCCACAACTTGTACAGTTCCCTGGGGTGGGCCATCCCACAGCTTGTACAGTTCCCTGAGTTGGGCCATACCACAGCTTGTACAGTTCCCTGGGGTGGGCCGTCCCACAGCTTGTACAGTTCCCTGAGTTGGGCCATCCCACAACTTGTACAGTTCCCTGGGGTGGGCCGTCCCACAGCTTGTACAGTTCCCTGGGGTGGGCCGTCCCACAACTTGTACAGTTCCCTGGGGTGGGCCGTCCCACAGCTTGTACAGTTCTCTGAGGTAGGCCGTCCCACAGCTTGTACAGTTCCCTGGGGTTGGCCTTCCCACAGCTTGTACAGTTCCCTGGGGTGGGCCGTCCCACAGCTTGTACAGTTCCCTGGGGTGGGCCGTCCCACAGCTTGTACAGTTCCCTGGGGTGGGCCGTCCCACAACTTGTACAGTTCCCTGGGGTGGGCCGTCCCACAGCTTGTACAGTTCCCTGAGTTGGGCCGTCCCACAGCTTGTACAGTTCTCTGAGGTGGGCCGTCCCACAGCTTGTACAGTTCCCTGAGGTGGGCCATCCCACAGCTTGTACAGTTCCCTGGGGTGGGCCGTCCCACAACTTGTACAGTTCCCTGGGGTGGGCCATCCCACAGCTTGTACAGTTCCCTGAGGTGGGCCGTCCCACAACTTGTACAGTTCCCTGAGGTGGGCCGTCCCACAACTTGTACAGTTCCCTGGGGTGGGCCATCCCACAGCTTGTACAGTTCCCTGGGGTGGGCCGTCCCACAGCTTGTACAGTTCCCTGGGGTTGGCCTTCCCACAGCTTGTACAGTTCCCTGGGGTGGGCCGTCCCACAGCTTGTACAGTTCCCTGGGGTGGGCCGTCCCACAGCTTGTACAGTTCCCTGAGGTGGGCCGTCCCACAGCTTGTACAGTTCCCTGGGGTGGGCCGTCCCACAGCTTGTACAGTTCCCTGAGGTGGGCCGTCCTACAGCTTGTACAGTTCCCTGGGGTGGGCCGTCCCACAGCTTGTACAGTTCCCTGAGGTGGGCCGTCCCACAGCTTGTACAGTTCCCTGGGGTGGGCCGTCCCACAGCTTGTACAGTACCCTGGTGTGGGCCGTTCCACAGCTTGTACAGCTCCCAGGGTTGGGCCGTCCCACAGCTTGTACAGTTCCCTGAGGTGGGCCGTCCCACAGCTTGTACAGTTCCCTGGGGTGGGCCGTCCCACTGGTTGTACAGGTGTGGGCCGCCCCAGAGGATGTACAGGGGTGGGCCGTCCCACAGCTTGTACAGGGGTGTGCTGTCCAACAGGTTGTACAGGGGTGGGCCGTCCCACAGGATGTACAGGGGTGGGCCGTCCCACAGCTTGTACAGGGGTGGGCCGTCCCACAGGTTGTACAGGGGTGGGCCGTCCCACAGGATGTACAGGGGTGGGCCATCCCACAGGTTGTACAGGGGTGGGCCGTCCCACAGGTTGTACAGGGGTGGGCCGTCCCACAGGTTGTACAGGGGTGGGCCGTCCCACAGGATGTACAGGGGTGGGCCGTCCCACAGGTTGTACAGGGGTGGGCCGTCACACAGGTTGTACAGGGGTGGGCCGTCCCACAGGATGTACAGGGGTGGGCCGTCCCACAGGTTGTACAGGGGTGGGTCGTCCCACAGGTTGTACAGGGGTGGGCCGTCCCACAGGTTGTACTGGGGTGGGCCGTCCCACAGGATGTACAGGGGTGGGCCGTCCCACAGGATGTACAGGGGTGGGCCGTCCCACAGGTTGTACAGGGGTGGGCCATCCCACAGGTTGTACAGGGGTGGGTCGTCCCACAGGATGTACAGGGGTGGGTCGTCCCACAGGATGTACAGGGGTGGGCCGTCCCACAGGTTGTACAGGGGTGGGTCGTCCCACAGGTTGTACAGGGGTGGGCCGTCCCTCAGGTTGTACAGGGGTGGGCCGTCCCACAGGATGTACAGGGGTGGGCCGTCCCACAGGATGTACAGGGGTGGGCCGTCCCACAGGTTGTACAGGGGTGGGCCGTCCCTCAGGTTGTACAGGGGTGGGCCGTCCCACAGGTTGTACTGGGGTGGGCCGTCCCACAGGTTGTACTGGGGTGGGCCGTCCCACAGGATGTACAGGGGTGGGCCGTCCCAGAGGATGTACAGGGGTGGGCCGTCCCACAGGTTGTACAGGGGTGGGCCGTCCCACAGGTTGTACAGGGGTGGGCCGTCCCACAGGATGTACAGGGGTGGGCCGTCCCACAGGTTGTACAGGGGTGGGTCGTCCCACAGGTTGTACAGGGGTGGGCCGTCCCTCAGGTTGTACAGGGGTGGGCCGTCCCACAGGATGTACAGGGGTGGGCCGTCCCACAGGATGTACAGGGGTGGGCCGTCCCACAGGTTGTACAGGGGTGGGCCGTCCCTCAGGTTGTACAGGGGTGGGCCGTCCCACAGGTTGTACTGGGGTGGGCCGTCCCACAGGTTGTACTGGGGTGGGCCGTCCCACAGGATGTACAGGGGTGGGCCGTCACACAGGATGTACAGGGGTGGGCCGTCCCACAGGTTGTACAGGGGTGGACCGTCCCACAGGTTGTACACGGGTGGGCCGTCCCACAGGATGTACAGGGGTGGGCCGTCCCACAGGATGTACAGGGGTGGGCGGTCCAACATCATACAAACAGATGAGGAAGGCAAGAGTGTAGTGAGCCCTGCCCACCCAGTGTGTGTGTGTGTGTGTGTGTGTGTGTGTGTGTACGTGCCCGGAGGATGGACGTCTTCCTGTAGGCACCTGTGTTGGCAGCCACACACACATCTATATACATACCTGTGTCACAACAGCCTTAACCTGGCCCACCGCCAGCACCACTTACGTCCCATCCCTACTGTCCCACTACATCCCACACACTTATGTACCATCCTTACTGTCCCACTACATCCCACACACTTATGTACCATCCTTACTGTCCCACTACATCCCACACACTTATGTACCATCCTTACTGTCCCACTACATCCCAAACACTTATGTCCCATCCTTACTGTCCCACTACATCCCACACACTTATGTCCCATCCTTACTGTCCCACTACATCCCACACACTTATGTCCCATCCCTACCGTCCCACTACATCCCACACACTTACATCCCATCCCTACTGTCCCACTACATCCCACACACTTATGTCCCATCCTTACTGTCCCACTACATCCCACACACTTATGTACCATCCTTACTGTCCCACTACATCCCACACACTTATGTCCCATCCCTACTGTCCCACTACATCCCACACACTTATGTCCCATCCTTACTGTCCCACTACATCCCACACACTTATGTACCATCCTTACTGTCCCACTACATCCCACACACTTATGTACCATCCTTACTGTCCCACTACATCCCACACACTTATGTCCCATCCTTACTGTCCCACTACATCCCACACACTTATGTCCCATCCTTACTGTCCCACTACATCCCACACACTTATGTACCATCCTTACTGTCCCACTACATCCCACACACTTATGTACCATCCTTACTGTCCCACTACATCCCACACACTTATGTCCCATCCTTACTGTCCCACTACATCCCACACACTTATGTCCCATCCTTACTGTCCCACTACATCCCACACACTTATGTACCATCCTTACTGTCCCACTACATCCCACACACTTATGTACCATCCTTACTGTCCCACTACATCCCACACACTTATGTCCCATCCTTACTGTCCCACTACATCCCACACACTTATGTCCCATCCTTACTGTCCCACTACATCCCACACACTTATGTACCATCCTTACTGTCCCACTACATCCCACACACTTATGTACCATCCTTACTGTCCCACTACATCCCACACACTTATGTACCATCCTTACTGTCCCACTACATCCCACACACTTATGTCCCATCCTTACTGTCCCACTACATCCCACACACTTATGTACCATCCCTACTGTCCCACTACATCCCACACACTTATGTACCATCCTTACTGTCCCACTACATCCCACACACTTATGTACCATCCTTACTGTCCCACTACATCCCACACACTTATGTACCATCCTTACTGTCCCACTACATCCCACACACTTATGTACCATCCTTACTGTTCCACTACATCCCACACACTTATGTACCATCCTTACTGTCCCACTACATCCCACACACTTATGTACCATCCTTACTGTCCCACTACATCCCACACACTTATGTACCATCCTTACTGTCCCACTACATCCCACACACTTATGTACCATCCTTACTGTTCCACTACATCCCACACACTTATGTACCATCCTTACTGTTCCACTACATCCCACACACTTATGTACCACAATGTAACGTTCTGGTAAGATCTGTATTAAACATGTTGATCCACAATGTAACGTTCTGGTAAGATCTGTATTAAACATGTTGATCCACAATGTAACGTTCTGGTAAGATCTGTATTAAACATGTTGATCCACAATGTAACGTTCTGGTAAGATCTGTATTAAACATGTTGATCCACAATGTAACGTTCTGGTAAGATCTGTATTAAAGACTTTAACTTGTACCTGAGCCAGCCACAGGTTCGTAGCACCTTCCACAAGCCTCTGTATGTAAGGCTTCCTCCAGATCATGAATGCCTCATATAATCTAATTACTCGAGAAAGTAAATGACTCTGGAAGAGAATATAAAAATAAGATTTATCATAAATGAAAATTTCGTTGATAATGTGAGGGTCAAGTTTGGTAAAGTCCACTTTTGATGTGGCTTTTACCAGGATATGTAACGTTGCTCAACATCATACTAGCGATAACAAACAATTTACCGATTATAAACTTTAACGAAGTTGGCTTTACTGATGACAGCTAAACTTGGCATTATAAGGTCAAAGAAAATAACACGAACATAACTTGAGAAATACTTGGAAGCAGGAGAGGTAAAGTGCACTACATAAAGCAAGTGTTGACCAGAACATTGGGTTATAATAAAGTACGTCTTCTTTATCACATAAGAAACTTGGACAATCATAATGATGGAGTAACTTATGTTAATTTACCTACAGAAAATACGAGAGTTGTGGAACATCTTCATTAAGAAGTGCAAACTGCTCACACACACAAAAACGTTCTACAATTATGTAAATAAAACGTTATGACACAGTCAACATATTGATTAATTACGGTAAAGTTTGACTGGAGTCAAGACAAGAAAGCCAAGGAAAAAATATCAAATGACTTTTTCTGCATCTTTATTTACGATCAAAGAGGGAACTTATCATGACCACAACCCAGTTTCCTTGATGACACAGAAGAAAATACCTCAACCAAAAAGCAGAGGACGACATACTTTCACTCATATACGGAATGAAAATACGTAAAATGGCTGACGTTTGATGCCGGAACAATTCAGTAAGGGCCTTGAAGCCCCTACTGAATATATAATCACTGGCAACACCAAACTTGCACATGAATGGAAATTGTTCAGAAGAGAAAGTAAGTCAGGAAATTATCGTTCTACTAACTTACCCACAAACAATTGTAAAATAATTAAGAAAATCAACTCTTGAATGATTCTTAACGTGGTTATTCTGCTTGATTTATTATATGATATAATCAATACGTATGAAGAAACTAAAGCACTATCTCTTATCTATCTAAATTTTCAAAGTTTCGATAGTGTTCCCCTCAAGATAAGGTTCCCCTCAAGATAAGGTTCCCTTCAAGATAAGGTTCCCCTCAAGATAAGGTTCCCCTCAAGATAAGGTTCCCCTCAAGATAAGGATCCCCTCAAGATAACATTCCCCTCAAGATAAGGTTCCCTCAAGATAAGGTTCCCCTCAAGATAAGGTTCCCTTCAAGATAAGGTTCCCCTCAAGATAACATTCCCCTCAAGATAAGGTTCCCCTCAAGATAAGGTTCCCTTCAAGATAAGGTTCCCCTCAAGATAAGGTTCCCCTCAAGATAAGGTTCCCCTCAAGATAACATTCCCCTCAAGAAAACATTCCCCTCAAGATAACATTCCCCTCAAGATAAGGTTCCCCTCAAGATAAGGTTCCCCTCAAGATAAGGTTCCCCTCAAGATAAGGTTCCCCTCAAGATAAGGTTCCCTTCAAGATAAGGTTCCCCTCAAGATAACATTCCCCTCAAGATAACATTCCCCTCAAGATAAGGTTCCCCTCAAGATAAGGTTCCCTTCAAGATAAGGTTCCCCTCAAGATAAGGTTCCCCTCAAGATAAGGTTCCCTCAAGATAAGGTTCCCCTCAAGATAAGGTTCCCTTCAAGATAAGGTTCCCCTCAAGATAAGGTTCCCCTCAAGATAACATTCCCCTCAAGATAAGGTTCCCCTCAAGATAAGGTCCCCTCAAGAAAAGGTTCCCTTCAAGATAACATTCCCCTCAAGATAACATTTCCCCTCAAGATAAGGTTCCCTCAAGATAAGGTTCCCCTCAAGATAAGGTTCCCCTCAAGATAACATTCCCCTCAAGATAAGGTTCCCTCAAGATAACATTCCCCTCAAGATAACATTCCCCTCAAGATAAGGTTCCCCTCAAGATAACATTCCCCTCAAGATAACAGGTTCCCCTCAAGATAAGGTTCCCCTCAAGATAAGGTTCCCTCAAGATAAGGTTCCCCTCAAGATAAGGTTCCCCTCAAGATAAGGTTCCCCTCAAGATAACATTCCCCTCAAGATAACATTCCCCTCAAGATAAGGTTCCCCTCAAGATAAGGTTCCCTCAAGATAACATTCCCCTCAAGATAACATTCCCCTCAAGATAAGGTTCCCTTCAAGATAACATTCCCCTCAAGATAAATTCCCTCAAGATAAATTCCCCTAAGATAAGGTTCCCCTCAAGATAAGTTCCCCTCAAGATAAATTCCCCTCAAGATAAGGTTCCCTCAAGATAAGGTTCCCCTCAAGATAACATTCCCCTCAAGATAAAGGTTCCCCTCAAGATAAGGTTCCCCTCAAGATAACATTCCCCTCAAGATAAGATTCCCCTCAAGATAACATTCCCCTCAAGATAAGGTTCCCCTCAAGATAACATTCCCTAAGATAAGGTTCCCCTCAAGATAAGGTTCCCTTCAAATAAGGTTCCCCTCAAGATAAATTCCCTCAAGATAAGATTCCCCTCAAGATAACATTCCCCTCAAGATAAGGTTCCCCTCAAGATAACATTCCCCTCAAGATAACATTCCCCTCAAGATAAGGTTCCCCTCAAGATAAGGTTCCCCTCAAGATAAGGTTCCCCTCAAGATAAGGTTCCCCTCAAGATAAGGTTCCCTTCAAGATAAGGTTCCCTCATGATAAGGTTCCCCTCAAGATAAGGTTCCCTTCAAGATAAGGTTCCCTTCAAGGTTCCCTCAAGATAAGGTTCCCCTCAAGATAAGGTTCCGCCTCAAGATAAGGTTCCCCTCAAGATAAGGTTCCCCTCAAGATAAGGTTCCCTCAAGATAAGGTTCCCTTTAAGGTTCCCTCAAGATAAGGTTCCCTCAAGATAAGTTCCCCTCAAGATAAGGTTCCCCTCAAGATAAGGTTCCCCTCAAGATAAGGTTCCCTCAAGATAAGGTTCCCTTCAAGATAAGGTTCCGCCTCAAGATAAGGTTCCCCTCAAGATAACATTCCCCTCAAGATAAGGTTCCCTCAAGATAAGGTTCCCTTTAAGGTTCCCTCAAGATAAGGTTCCCTTCAAGATAAGGTTCCGCCTCAAGATAAGGTTCCCCTCAAGATAAGGTTCCCCTCAAGATAAGGTTCCCTCAAGATAAGGTTCCCTCAAGATAAGGTTCCCCTCAAGATAAGGTTCCCTTCAAGATAAGGTTCCGCCTCAAGATAAGGTTCCCCTCAAGATAACATTCCCCTCAAGATAAGGTTCCCTCAAGATAAGGTTCCCTCAAGATAAGGTTCCATTCAAGATAAGGTTCCCCTCAAGATAAGGTTCCCTCAAGATAAGGTTCCCTCAAGATAAGGTTCCCCTCAAGATAAGGTTCCCTTCAAGACAAGGTTCCGCCTCAAGATAAGGTTCCCCTCAAGATAACATTCCCCTCAAGATAAGGTTCCCTCAAGATAAGGTTCCCTCAAGATAAGGTTCCCTTTAAGGTTCCGCCTCATAAGTTACTAGCAAAAACTGTCACATTGTACTGATAGCGTTGTGGTTTAGTGGATGGACAATTGGTTAACTGGACTATGACAGAATTGTGACTATTGGTCAACCCTCACAATGGTTAGACAAGTGGTGTCCCACAAGGATCAGTCTTAGCACCAGTTTTTATCATATATATATATATATATATATATATATATATATATAATATAATATATATATATATATATATAATAAGCTGTACTGCAAGATATGCAAATTGGTTGACGACACAAGTGTGGTAATATAAGTACACGTGAACCTCTACAACTTCACACTAGACACACATACACACTGATGAGCTACACTCATAAAAGGCAAATGAAATGAAAAACTAAAAGGTAAGTTACAGTATGAACTGTATTGAACTGTAAAAGGTAAATAAGGAAAAAGACTTAGGTATAATAATGAGTGATGACCTAACACCAAGGAAGCTGCGCACACAAGCAGTGAAGAGAACAGCAAATGTTGGTTGGTGTGGGAGGTACTGTAACATCTTGAATATTGTCTTCAGTTTGGGTCACCCTAGGAAAACCAAGACGGAGAGAGAGAGAGAGAGAGAGAGAGAGAGAGAGAGAGAGAGAGAGAGAGAGAGAGAGAGAGAGAGAGAGAGAGAGTGCAGCGTGCAATATGATTGCCGGACAGAGAACTAACCATATGCTTCTCACATGAGGTCAAACAGAAATGTATTTACCTTCCAAAAGAGCAGGTGAAGATGTGATCTAATGCAAGTATGCACAATTATCAAACTTTCTTAATCTTAATTTATCAATTTATTTAAGACCTGATTTGTGTAATTTAACTCAATAATGGATACAAACATGTAGGTCAAGGATCTACCTGGAATGAGGCGACATACGGTTGATCTATCAGCAGAATGCTAACACATGGAAGGATCTGGTAATTAGGATGGTTGAAAGTTAGAACAGTTAGGATGGTTGAAAGTTAGAACAGTTAGGATGGTTGAAAGTTAGAACAGTTAGGATGGTTGAAAGTTAGAACAGTTAGGATGGTTGAAAGTTAGAACAGTTAGGATGGTTGAAAGTTAGAACAGTTAAGTTTAAGAATACACTTAATATATCATTATTTACCATTCAATATAAGTAGTTGTAGGATACTGTGTCCTAACCTAACCTCTGAGTTTCTTATATTATCTTCCACTGTGACAAACCAGATCCAGTGGTCTGTTGGTGTTTGAATTCCTTGTTAATCCTTTGTATTGTGTATTCATCCATGTAGTTTTTGCCTGTCACAATACCTTCAGAGCAAACACCTCCACACATCCTCTACCACACCTCATGCCACATTTACCCTGGAGCTTTAACATAATGTTATGCCACATTCCCATGCCACGTGACCTGAGTAATTGTAGGGTTCACTTTTATGCATCTGCCTTTCATATCATGACTATACATACATGCTGCCGCTCTTTACATAACAGCACTATACAACCACTCTTACTGAAGCACTTAACTTTCCGCAATACAAACAATGAATATCTTAATCATCCAATCATCAACGCTGTCATCCACGTTTTTGTGACCACTCCAATCTCCACCATTCCTGCCGCAACATATTCACCACCTCCTCTCTTCTCACCTGCTACTCTCTCATTACGGCCGGCCACTCGTGCCAAAGACCGGACCTTACCATGTACCACCACATGTAACAAACCTTACCATGTACCACCACCACATGTAACAAACCTTACCATGTACCACCACATGTAACAAACCTTACCATGTACCACCACATGTAACAAACCTTACCATGTACCACCACATGTAACAAACCTTACCATGTACCACCACATGTAACAAACCTTACCATGTACCACCACATGTAACAAACCTTACCATGTACCACCACCACATGTAACAAACCTTACCATGTACCACCACCACATGTAACAAACCTTACCATGTACCACCACATGTAACAAACCTTACCATGTACCACATGTAACAAACCTTACCATGTACCACCACATGTAACAAACCTTACCATGTACCACCACATGTAACAAACCTTACCATGTACCACCACATGTAACAAACCTTACCATGTACCACCACATGTAACAAACCTTACCATGTACCACCACATGTAACAAACCTTACCATGTACCACCACATGTAACAAACCTTACCATGTACAACCACATGTAACAAACCTTACCATGTACCACCACATGTAACAAACCTTACCATGTACCACCACATGTAACAAACCTTACCATGTACCACCACCAGATATAACAAACCTTACCATGTACCACCACCACATGTAACAAACCTTACCATGTACCACCACATGTAACAAACCTTACCATGTACCACATGTAACAAACCTTACCATGTACCACCACATGTAACAAACCTTACCATGTACCACCACATGTAACAAACCTTACCATGTACCACCACATGTAACAAACCTTACCATGTACCACCACATGTAACAAACCTTACCATGTACCACCACATGTAACAAACCTTACCATGTACCACCACATGTAACAAACCTTACCATGTACCACCACATGTAACAAACCTTACCATGTACCACCACATGTAACAAACCTTACCATGTACCACCACCACATGTAACAAACCTTCACAATAATTGATCTATCTCTTGATCACCGTAGATCTACTTCTTAACCCCGACCCCCATCCTCATTCACAGTTGCTGAAGTTTGTTTTCTTGTTCTTCTATCATTTACATCATTTAAAAAAATCTCCATCTGCCTGAGATTCCCTGATGGCCTCTTGCCTGCCTCTCATTTACTATCTCATCTTGCCTACGTCTTCTTCTTGACGTCCACACCAGCTGGTGCTTCCTCCTGTATATGTACATACATACATACGTCGCCACACTACTTGCCTGTATATACTAACCTAACCTAACCTAACCTAACCTAATCTAACCTAACTTAACCTAATCTAACCTAACTTAACCTACATCTGTTTCTTGAGTTAATTCCACTCATGAGATCATCACTCAAGCACACATACCACCACACATCTGACCCGGTATACAAACCGATGTTTATAATAATACCTTCCTACACTCCTCTCACGCAACAATGTTATCATACACATGACCACTATACTGCTCCTGTCCTCACTACTGATGTCATCATCACTACATAACCAAACCTAACCTAACCTAACCTTGATCACTGACCACTATACTGCTCCTGTCCTCACTACTGATGTCATCATCACTACATAACCAAACCTAACCTAACCTAACCTTGATCACTGACCACTATACTGCTCCTGTCCTCACTACTGATGTCATCATCACTACATAACCTAACCTAACCTAACCTAACCTTGATCACTGACCACTATACTGCTCCTGTCCTCACTACTAATGTCATCATCACTACATAACCAAACCTAACCTAACCTAACCTTGATCACTGACCACTATACTGCTCCTGTCCTCACTACTGATGTCATCATCACTACATAACCTAACCTAACCTTGATCACTGACCACTATACTGCTCCTGTCCTCACTACTGATGTCATCATCACTACATAACCAAACCTAACCTAACCTAACCTAACCTTGATCACTGACCACTATACTGCTCCTGTCCTCACTACTGATGTCATCATCACTACATAACCAAACCTAACCTAACCTAACCTTGATCACTGACCACTATACTGCTCCTGTCCTCACTACTGATGTCATCATCACTACATAACCAAACCTAACCTAACCTAACCTTGATCACTGACCACTATACTGCTCCTGTCCTCACTACTGATGTCATCATCACTACATAACCAAACCTAACCTAACCTAACCTTGATCACTGACCACTATACTGCTCCTGTCCTCACTACTGATGTCATCATCACTACATAACCAAACCTAACCTAACCTAACCTTGATCACTGACCACTATACTGCTCCTGTCCTCACTTCTGATGTCATCATCACTACATAACCAAACCTAACCTAACCTAACCTTGATCACTGACCACTATACTGCTCCTGTCCTCACTACTGATGTCATCATCACTACATAACCAAACCTAACCTAACCTAACCTAACCTTGATCACTGACCACTATACTGCTCCTGTCCTCACTACTGATGTCATCATCACTACATAACCTAACCTAACCTAACCTAACCTTGATCACTGACCACTATACTGCTCCTGTCCTCACTACTGATGTCATCATCACTACATAACCAAACCTAACCTAACCTAACCTTGATCACTGACCACTATACTGCTCCTGTCCTCACTACTGATGTCATCATCACTACATAACCAAACCTAACCTAACCTAACCTTGATCACTGACCACTATACTGCTCCTGTCCTCACTACTGATGTCATCATCACTACATAACCAAACCTAACCTAACCTAACCTTGATCACTGACCACTATACTGCTCCTGTCCTCACTACTGATGTCATCATCACTACATAACCAAACCTAACCTAACCTAACCTTGATCACTGACCACTATACTGCTCCTGTCCTCACTACTGATGTCATCATCACTACATAACCAAACCTAACCTAACCTAACCTAACCTTGATCACTGACCACTATACTGCTCCTGTCCTCACTACTGATGTCATCATCACTACATAACCAAACCTAACCTAACCTAACCTTGATCACTGACCACTATACTGCTCCTGTCCTCACTACTGATGTCATCATCACTACATAACCAAACCTAACCTAACCTAACCTTGATCACTGACCACTATACTGCTCCTGTCCTCACTACTGATGTCATCATCACTACATAACCAAACCTAACCTAACCTAACCTAACCCTGATCACTGACCACTATACTGCTCCTGTCCTCACTACTGATGTCATCATCACTACATAACCTAACCTAACCTAACCTTGATCACTGACCACTATACTGCTCCTGTCCTCACTACTGATGTCATCATCACTACATAACCTAACCTAACCTAACCTAACCTTGATCACTGACCACTATACTGCTCCTGTCCTCACTACTGATGTCATCATCACTACATAACCTAACCTAACCTAACCTAACGGTTAAACGTTAACTGTTACACTGACAACAAGACATACACGACATCATTGTTATCATTACAGACGTTTACTGTAAGGAGGCAAACCGGACTTTCTGTAAGAGCCTAACAGTGTTGCCAGTTAATACAGCGTTGCGTCAAGGTTAGGTTTCCTGTAATGAGCAAGCGAGTGTGGCGAGGCCTCAGTTTGGCCGACCTAGCAACTGCCAGGGAAGACAAGCTGCTGCTGCTGCTGCTGCTTTATGTAATGGTTGTGGTACGAGTGACTTTCACCAGCCTGTACCATGTAGGCTACATAGTAACCAGTGCAATCCTTCTTTATGTAACACATAATAACATACACTTGACATAATACGATGTCTACTGCATACATATATGACAATATACAGATCAAGATGTACCGTGACTTGATAAACATACACAACACATGTCCCACCTCAAGTGTGGGTCATGTAAACACACCAGACTCTAGCCGTCAACCACAAGTGGCAGAGAGAGTGTGTGTCATGTTACTGGCAGGTACGTACCAGTGTCATGTTACTGGCAGGTACGTACCAGTGTCATGTTACTGGCAGGTACGTACCAGTGTCATGTTACTGGCAGGTACGTACCAGTGTCATGTTACTGGCAGGTACGTACCAGTGTCATGTTACTGGCAGGTACGTACCAGTGTCATGTTACTGGCAGGTACGTACCAGTGTCATGTTACTGGCAGGTACGTACCAGTGTCATGTTACTGGCAGGTACGTACCAGTGTCATGTTACTGGCAGGTACGTACCAGTGTCATGTTACTGGCAGGTACGTACCAGTGTCATGTTACTGGCAGGTACGTACCAGTGTCATGTTACTGGCAGGTACGTACCAGTGTCATGTTACTGGCAGGTACGTACCAGTGTCATGTCCACATTAGTCAAGACTCACGTGACACATCATTACCATCATCACCCGTCACAAACAGCAGTTGTAACAACAAGGGACCTACGACCACGTCCGCGCCCTGCCTTCCTCATGACCCTCTGTCAATCGAGCCTCCGGCGGGTCGGTGATGGTGGTCAGGTGGTGGCGCGTCCTGCTCCCCACACCAGCCATCCCTCCCTCATATTACTCCACCTACTACCTCACTTTACTACCTCCTCCTCACCACCTACTACCTCACTTTACTACCTCCTCCTCACCACCTACTACCTCACTTTACTACCTCCTCCTCACCACCTACTACCTCACTTTACTACCTCTTCCTCACCACCTACTACCTCACTTTACTACCTCTTCCTCACCACCTACTACCTCACTTTACTACCTCTTCCTCACCACCTACTACCTCACTTTACTACCTCTTCCTCACCACCTACTACCTCACTTTACTACCTCCTCCTCACCACCTACTACCTCACTTTACTACCTCTTCCTCACCACCTACTACCTCACTTTACTACCTCTTCCTCACCACCTACTACCTCACTTTACTACCTCTTCCTCACCACCTACTACCTCACTTTACTACCTCTTCCTCACCACCTACTACCTCACTTTACTACCTCTTCCTCACCACCTACTACCTCACTTTACTACCTCTTCCTCACCACCTACTACCTCACTTTACTACCTCTTCCTCACCACCTACTACCTCACTTTACTACCTCCTCCTCACCACCTACTACCTCACTTTACTACCTCCTCCTCACCACCTACTACCTCACTTTACTACCTCTTCCTCACCACCTACTACCTCACTTTACTACCTCTTCCTCACCACCTACTACCTCACTTTACTACCTCCTCCTCACCACCTACTACCTCACTTTACTACCTCCTCCTCACCACCACCTCACCGGTTATATCTTAGCCAATAACACATAACTGTTGTTGTGCCTCTAAGTTATACCCCACCACAACAACAACAACAACAACACAAGCTAAACACGCACCTGTGACTCAAACACCTGTTCTGCCACTACTCCCTCCCTGCCAACAACACAAATGTGACTCAAACACCTGTTCTGCCACCACTCCCTCCCTCCCAACAACACAAATGTGACTCAAACACCTGTTCTGCCACCACTCCCTCCCTGCCAACAACACAAATGTGACTCAAACACCTGTTCTGCCACCACTCCCTCCCTGCCAACAACACAAATGTGACTCAAACACCTGTTCTGCCACTACTCCCTCCCTGCCAACAACACAAATGTGACTCAAACACCTGTTCTGCCACTACTCCCTCCCTGCCAACAACACAAATGTGACTCAAACACCTGTTCTGTCACTACTCCTTCCCTGCCAAGAACACAAATGTGACTCAAACACCTGTTCTGCCACCACTCCCTCCCTGCCAACAACACAAATGTGACTCAAACACCTGTTCTGCCACTACTCCCTCCCTGCCAACAACACAAATGTGACTCAAACACCTGTTCTGCCACTACTCCCTCCCTGCCAACAACACAAATGTGACTCAAACACCTGTTCTGCCACCACTCCCTCCCTGCCAACAGCACAAATATGACTCAAACACCTGTCCTGCCACTACTCCCTCCCTGCCAACAACACAAATGTGACTCAAACACCTGTTCTGCCACCACTCCCTCCCTGCCAACAACACAAATGTGACTGAGGCAATAGGTATACCACCAGTGGTGACCACCCACCTACACTGGCTCTGCCACATATTGTAGCAACAGCCGACAGTATTCAGCGGTGTCCCGCCCACCATACAGCAGACAACATTACGGCTGGCACATCAGACGACTCGAGGCACTGCCAAGATCTGCTGGTGCATCACATGGTTATCAAATATAGCTAACTTGATGGGTCACTATATATACAACACCTGCTTCACTATGAGGACAATACACTGTCACACCATCACTATGAGGACAATACACTGCCACAGCATCACTATGAGGACAATACACTGCCACAGCATCACTATGAGGACAATACACTGCCACAGCATCACTATGAGGACAATACACTGCCACAGCATCACTATGAGGACAATACACTGCCACAGCATCACTATGAGGACAATACACTGCCACAGCATCACTATGAGGACAATACACTGCCACAGCATCACTATGAGGACAATACACTGTCACCACTAACACTATACTGACCACTAACATTGTTGGCTATACTGTAGTGATCACCATCACTGTTGGCTATACTGTAGTGATCACCATCACTTTTGGCTATACTGTAGTGATCACCATCACTTTTGGCTATACTGTAGTGATCACCATCAATGTTGGCTATACTGTAGCGATCACCATCACTGTTGGCTATACTGCAGTGATCACCATCAATGTTGGCTATACTGTAGTGATCACCATTACTGTTGGCTATACTGCAGTGATCACCATCACTGCTGGCTATACTGTAATGATCACCATCACTGTTGGCTATACTGAAGTGATCACCATCACTGTTGGCTATACTGCAGTGATCACCATCAATGTTGGCTATACTGCAGTGATCACCATCAATGTTGGCTATACTGCAGTGATCACCATCACTGTTGGCTATACTGTAGTGATCACCATCACTGTTGGCTATACTGAAGTGATCACCATCACTGTTGGCTATACTGAAGTGATCACCATCACTGTTGGCTATACTGCAGTGATCACCATCACTGTTGGCTATACTGCAGTGATCACCATCACTGTTGGCTATACTGTAATGATCACCATCACTGTTGGCTATACTGAAGTGATCACCATCACTGTTGGCTATACTGTAGTGATCACCATCAATGTTGCCTATACTGTAGTGATCACCATCACTTTTGGCTATATGGTAGTGATCACCATCAATGTTGGCTATACTATAGTGATCACCATCACTGTTGGCTATACTGCAGTGATCACCATCACTGTTGGCTATACTGTAGTGATCATCACCGTTGGCTATACTGTAATGATCACCATCACTGTTGACTATACTGATCACCATCACTGTTGGCTATACTGTAGTGATCACCATCACTGTTGGCTATACTGTAGTGATCACCATCACAGTTGGCTATACTGCAGTGATCACCATCACTGTTGGCTATACTGCAGTGATCACCATCAACGTTGGCTATACTGCAGTGATCACCATCACTGTTGGCTATACTGTAGT
The DNA here is from genome assembly GCF_036320965.1 of Panulirus ornatus. Lineage (NCBI taxonomy): Eukaryota > Metazoa > Arthropoda > Malacostraca > Decapoda > Palinuridae > Panulirus > Panulirus ornatus. Next base: position 50,175,426 of record NC_092230.1, on the reverse strand, counting down.
GATCACCATCACTGTTGACTATACTGATCACCATCACTGTTGGCTATACTGTAGTGATCACCATCAATGTTGGCTATACTGTAGTGATCACCATCACTGTTGGCTATACTGTAGTGATCACCATCACTGTTGGCTATACTGTAGTGATCAATAACACTGTTGGCTATACTGTAGTGATCATCATCACTGTTGGCTATACTGTAGTGATCACCATCACTGCTGGCTATACTGTAATGATCACCATCACTGTTGGTTATACTGAAGTGATCACCATCACTGTTGGATATACTGCAGTGATCACCATCAATGTTGGCTATACTGTAGTGATCACCATCACTTTTGGCTATACTGTAGTGATCACCATCAATGTTGGCTATACTGTAGTGATCACCATCACTGATGGCTTTACTGCAGTGATCACCATCACTGTTGGCTATATTGTAGTGATCACCATCACTGTTGGCTATACTGTAGCGATCACCATCACTGTTGACTATACTGATCACCATCACTGTTGGCTATACTGTAGTGATCACCATCACTGTTGGCTATACTGTAGTGATCACCATCACTGTTGGCTATACTGTAGTGATCACCATCACTGTTGGCTATACTGCAGTGATCACCATCACTGTTGGCTATACTGTAGTGATCACCATCACTGTTGGCTATACTGTAGTGATCACCATCACTGTTGACTATACTGATCACCATCACTGTTGGCTATACTGTAGTGATCACCATCAATGTTGGCTATACTGTAGTGATCACCATCACTGTTGGCTATACTGTAGTGATCACCATCACTGTTGGCTATACTGTAGTGATCATCACTGTTGACTATACTGCAGTGATCACCATCACTGTTGACTATACTGCAGTGATCACCATCACTGTTGGCTATACTGCAGTGATCACCATCAATGTTGGCTATACTGCAGTGATCACCATCAATGTTGGCTATACTGTAGTGATCACCATCACTGTTGGCTATATTGCAGTGATCACCATCACTGTTGGCTATACTGTAGTGATCACCTTCACTGTTGGCTATAATGTAGTGATCACCATCACTGTTGGCTATACTGTAGTGATCACCATCACTGTTGACTATACTGCAGTGATCACCATCACTGCTGGCTATACTGTAATGATCACCATCACTGTTGGCTATACTGAAGTGATCACCATCACTGTTGGCTATACTGCAGTGATCACCATCAATGTTGGCTATACTGTAGTGATCACCATCAATGTTGGCTATACTGTAGTGATCACCATCACTGTTGGCTATACTGCAGTGATCACCATCAATGTTGGCTATACTGAAGTGATCACCATCACTGTTGGCTATACTGTAGTGATCACCATCACTGTTGGCTATACTGCAGTGATCACCATCACTGTTGGCTATACTGAAGTGATCACCATCACTGTTGGCTATACTGTAGTGATCACCATCACTGTTGGCTATACTGTAGTGATCACCATCACTGTTGACTATACTGATCACCATCACTGTTAGCTATACTGTAGTGATCACCATCCCTGTTGGCTATACTGCAGTGATCACCATTACTGTTGACTATACTGCAGTGATCACCATCACTGTTGACTATACTGCAGTGATCACCATCACTGTTGACTATACTGCAGTGATCACCATCACTGTTGACTATACTGCAGTGATCACCATCACTGTTGGCTATACTGCAGTGATCACCATCACTGTTGACTATACTGCAGTGATCACCATCACTGTTGACTATACTGCAGTGATCACCATCACTGTTGACTATACTGCAGTGATCACCATCACTGTTGGCTATACTGCAGTGATCACCATCACTGTTGACTATACTGCAGTGATCACCATCACTGTTGGCTATACTGCAGTGATCACCATCACTGTTGGCTATACTGCAGTGATCACCGAGCTCTGGCCTCCATCCATCCGTGACTTGTGGCAACAGTTGAGTCATGCAAGATAACAGTTCTCACACCAGCCAGGGACCACCACACGGGTAGTAGACCATCATGACGTACCAGCCAGGGACCACCACACGGGTAGTAGACCATCATGACGTCCCAGCCAGGGACCACCACACGGGTAGTAGACCATCATGACGTCCCAGCCAGGGACCACCACACGGGTAGTAGACCATCATGACGTACCAGCCAGGGACCACCACACGGGTAGTAGACCATCATGACGTCCCAGCCAGGGACCACCACACGGGTAGTAGACCATCATGACGTACCAGCCAGGGACCACCACACGGGTAGTAGACCATCATGACGTCCCAGCCAGGGACCACCACACGGGTAGTAGACCATCATGACGTACCAGCCAGGGACCACCACACGGGTAGTAGACCATCATGACGTCCCAGCCAGGGACCACCACACGGGTAGTAGACCATCATGACGTACCAGCCAGGGACCACCACACGGGTAGTAGACCATCATGACGTACCAGCCAGGGACCACCTGGTACGTGTCCAGCAGACACATACGTGTTCAAGTTGTGCAAGTCTTTCTTAAGGTCAATTGTAACGAAAGTGAAAGTTTTCGTATGAGGAACACATGACATGAAGTACATATCATGGTACAAGGTATTACATACCATGGCTTATATTATCATCATAACTGAGAGAGAGAGAGAGAGAATGGTTGGTGTGGGTCGTCAGGTGTGCCACAGTATACGAAGAAACGTGATGTGATCTGCTCCTGCCTCTCTTGTTGTTGTTATTAACTACCATAACAACACAAGTAACAACTACTTCATATATAAGTAACTACCATAACAACACAACCAACTACTTCATATATAAGTATATCAACTGACTTATATTTCTCTCTTGTGTCTCCCCTGATGATGTGATCATTACACGAAAGTGCACTTGGGAACTTTATATGCACTTTATTCGTGTGTATATATATATATATATATATATATATATATATATATATATATATATATATATATATATATATATATATATATATATATTTTTTTTTTTTTTTCATACTATTCGCCATTTCCCGCGATAGCGAGGTAGCGTTAAGAACAGAGGACTGGGCCTTTGAGGGAATATCCTCACCTGGCCCCCTTCTCTGTTCCTTCTTTTGGAAAATTAAAAAAAAACGAGAGGGGAGGATTTCCAGCCCCCCGCTCCCTTCCCTTTTAGTCGCCTTCTACGACACGCAGGGAATACGTGGGAAGTATTCTTTCTCCCCTATCCCCAGGGATATATATATATATATATATATATATATATTTTTTTTTTTTTTTTTTTTTTTTTATACTTTGTCGCTGTCTCCCGCGTTTGC
>NC_092230.1:50052093-50167093 GCF_036320965.1 Panulirus ornatus | reverse complement strand
GAACAATCTGTACCACTGGATACACCAGGTGAAGCAGCTGTACCACTGGATACACCAGGTGAAGCAGTGGTACCACTGGATACACCAGGTGAACCATCTGTACCACTGGATACACCAGGTGAACCATCTGTACCACTGGATACACCAGGTGAAGCAGCTGTACCACTGGATACACCAGGTGAACCATCTGTACCACTGGATACACCAGGTGAAGCATCTGTACCACTGGATACACCAGGTGAACCATCTGCCCCACTGGATACACCAGGTGAACCATCTGTACCACTGGATACACCAGGTGAACCATCTGTACCACTGGATACACCAGGTGAAGCAGCTGTACCACTGGATACACCAGGTGAACCATCTGTAACACTGGATACACCAGGTGAAGCAGTGGTACCACTGGATATACCAGGTGAACCATCTGTACCACTGGATACACCAGGTGAACCATCTGTACCACTGGATACACCAGGTGAAGCAGTGGTACCACTGGATACACCAGGTGAACCATCTGTACCACTGGATACACCAGGTGAAGCAGTGGTACCACTGGATATACCAGGTGAACCATCTGTACCACTGGATACACCAGGTGAACCATCTGTACCACTGGATACACCAGGTGAACCATCTGTACCACTGGATACACCAGGTGAACCATCTGTACCACTGGATACACCAGATGAACCATCTGTACCACTGGATACACCAGGTGAACCATCTGTACCACTGGATACACCAGGTGAACCATCTGTACCACTGGATACACCAGGTGAACCATCTGTACCACTGGATACACCAGGTGAAGCAGTGGTACCACTGGATATACCAGGTGAACCATCTGTACCACTGGATACACCAGGTGAACCATCTGTACCACTGGATACACCAGGTGAAGCAGTGGTACCACTGGATACACCAGGTGAACCATCTGTACCACTGGATACACCAGGTGAGCCATCTGTACCACTGGATACACCAGGTGAACCATCTGTACCACTGGATACACCAGGTGAACCATCTGTACCACTGGATACACCAGGTGAAGCATCTGTACCACTGGATACACCAGGTGAACCATCTGTACCACTGGATACACCAGGTGAGCCAGCTGTTGAGACCATACCAGACTATGTATGTACACATTAACCTCCTGGTTAGTGAAGGTTATCATCATGTAGTGGAAGTGTAAGGCAGGTAAGGGTCATTACTGCTGCAGCTGCAGCCACACATGACCAATATGTGCAACGTGTCGACCCACACCACCTCCCCGTCACCATAGCAACACACACACACACACACACACACACTACTTCAAAATACAAACTGGCTATGTGTAGTTATCAACTTCCATGCTTTATATCTAGATTATATACATGACTACCAACCTAGAGATTATCCTGTATCATGACTACCTACCTACCTCCCTACCTACCTACTTACCTACCTCCTTACCTACCTACCTCCCTACTTACCTCCCTACCTACCTACCTACCTCCTTACCTACCTACCTCCCTACTTACCTAACCTACCTATCTATCTCCCTACTTACCTACCTACCTACCTACCTCAATTTTAGAATCAGTCATAAATTTTTCAATCACTGCCTGGTATGGAAAACTTACGTGCAAAGATAAAAAGAAGTTGGGAAGGATTGTTAAGAAAGCAAGAAAACTAGGTGCAGAGACCACATCACTGAATAAGCTGTATCAAAAAGGTACAATGAAACAAGTAGACAGAATGATGAAAGATGTAACGCATCCGTTACATAATTGTTACACGTATCTTAAATCTGGTAGAAGGCTAGCTCTGCCCAAGCTGCACACTGATAGATACAAAAAGTCGTTTGTACCAAAAAGCATTCTGCTTTTCAATCATCTATCATCACTATAACTTCTAGCTTTAGGTTACATGATAACTGTAGGTGATGGTTCATGATAGGGATGGTGACAAGCTGATATGGCATGTACACAATAACAAAGTAACATTTTATATGAAATAACCTATGCAATATTTCTTGTTAATATTTTAATGTTTTTTTTTCTTTTTTTTTTTTACAACTACTAAGGAGCTCTAAAGCCAAAACGAATTTTATTTTGTATTACATTTTGTATAACAATTTGACGAATAAAGTATCTTATCTTATCTTATCTTACCTACCTACCTCCCTACTTACCTAACCTACCTATCTATCTCCCTACCTACCTACCTCCCTCCCTCCCTCCCTACTTACCTACCTACCTATCTATCTACCTACCTACCTCCCTACTTACCTACCTACCTACTTACCTACCTCCCTATTACCTACCTCTCTACCTACCTACCTCCCTACCTACTTACCTTCATCCCTACCTACCTACCTACCTCCCTACTTACCTACCTCCCTCCCTACCTACCTACTTACCTACCTAGGAGTATGAACCATCATGGTGGTAGAGGCAGCATATTCATCACTTAACTAGTATGTTCATAATGAATGTTGGTCACCTGCCTGATGGTGGCTCCTACACTACTGTATCCTTCACTACACTACTGTATCCTTCACTACACTACTGTATCCTTCACTACACTACTGTATCCTTCACTACACTACTGTATCCTTCACTACACTACTGTATCCTTCACTACACTACTGCATCCTTCACTACACTACTGCATCCTTCACTACACTACTGTATCCTTCACTACACTACTCTATCCTTCACTACACTACTGTATCCTTCGCTACGCTACTGTATCCACTACACTACTGTATCCTTCACTACACTGCTGTATCCTTACTACAGTACTGTATCCTTCACTACACTACTGTATCCTTCACTACACTACTCTATCCTTCACTACACTACTGTATCCTTCGCTACGCTACTGTATCCACTACACTACTGTATCCTTCACTACACTGCTGTATCCTTCACTACACTACTGTACCCTTCACTACACTACTGTATCCTTCACTACACTACTCTATCCTTCACTACACTACTGTATCCTTCGCTACGCTACTGTATCCACTACACTACTGTATCCTTCACTACACTGCTGTATCCTTCACTACAGTACTGTATCCTTCACTACAGAACTGTATCCTTCAGTCAGGCAGGGTCATGTAATATTGTCATGCAGTAGATGTACCATCTTCATGTTGTTGCACGTCATGTGCAGAAGACTTATGATCGCCCACATAATGACTTCGTCTTATGTATTTCTGGTAGGTTTGGACGAATCATTCTGGCGTGACTGGCTGTATATGGCCCTCACGTGATAATGTTCTTGAGTGACTGGTTGTATATGGCCCTCATGTGATAATGTTCTTGAGTGACTGGTTGTATATGGCCCTCATGTGATAATGTTCTTGAGTGACTGGTTGTATATGGTCCTCATGTGATAATGTTCTTGAGTGACTGGTTGTATATGGTCCTCATGTGATAATGTTCTTGAGTGACTGGTTGTATATGGCCCTCATGTGATAATGTTCTTGAGTGACTGGTTGTATATGGCCCTCATGTGATAATGTTCTTGAGTGACTGGTTGTATATGGCCCTCACGTGATAATGTTCTTGAGTGACTGGTTGTATATGGCCCTCATGTGATAATGTTCTTGAGTGACTGGTTGTATATGGCCCTCATGTGATAATGTTCTTGAGTGACTGGTTGTATATGGCCCTCATGTGATAATGTTCTTGAGTGACTGGTTGTAAATGGTCCTCATGTGATAATGTTCTTGAGTGACTGGTTGTATATGGTCCTCATGTGATAATGTTCTTGAGTGACTGGTTGTAAATGGTCCTCATGTGATAATGTTCTTGAGTGACTGGTTGTATATGGTCTTCATGTGATAATGTTCTTGAGTGACTGGTTGTATATGGTCTTTATGTGATAATGTTCTTGAGTGACTGGTTGTATATGGTCCTCATGTGATAATGTTCTTGAGTGACTGGTTGTATATGGCCCTCATGTGATAATGTTCTTGAGTGACTGGTTGTAAATGGTCCTCATGTGATAATGTTCCTGAGTGACTGGTTGTATATGGTCCTCATGTGATAATGTTCTTGAGTGACTGGTTGTAAATGGTCCTCATGTGATAATGTTCCTGAGTGACTGGTTGTATATGGTCCTCATGTGATAATGTTCTTGAGTGACTGGTTGTATATGGTCCTCATGTGATAATGTTCTTGAGTGACTGGTTGTATATGGTCCTCATGTGATAATGTTCTTGAGTGACTGGTTGTAAATGGTCCTCATGTGATAATGTTCTTGAGTGACTGGTTGTAAATGGTCCTCATGTGATAATGTTCTTGAGTGACTGGTTGTAAATGGTCCTCATGTGATAATGTTCTTGAGTGACTGGTTGTAAATGGTCCTCATGTGATAATGTTCCTGAGTGACTGGTTGTATATGGTCCTCATGTGATAATGTTCCTGAGTGACTGGTTGTATATGGTCCTCATGTGATAATGTTCTTGATTGACTGGTTGTATATGGTCCTCATGTGATAATGTTGTTGAGTGACTGGTTGTATATGGCCCTCATGTGATAATGTTCCTGAGTGACTGGTTGTATATGGTCCTCATGTGATAATGTTCTTGATTGACTGGTTGTGTATGGTCCTTATGTGATAATGTTCCTGAGTGACTGGTTGTATATGGTCCTTATGTGATAATGTTCTTGAGTGACTGGTTGTACACTCCACATGTCACCCTCCAACACTACTACTGCCTCAGCAACACTTCACATGTTACCCTCCAACACTACTACTGCCTCAGCAACACTCCACATATTACCCTCCAACACTACTACTGCCTCAGCAACACTCCATATGTGACCATCCAACACTACTACTGCCTCAGCAACACTTCACATGTCACCCTCCAACACTACTACTGCCTCAGCAACACTCCATATGTCACCCTCCAACACCACTACTGCCTCAGCAACACTCCACATGTCACCCTCCAACACTACTACTGCCTCAGCAACACTTCACATGTCACCCTCCAACACTACTACTGCCTCAGCAACACTCCATATGTGACCATCCAACACCACTACTGCCTCAGCAACACTCCACATGTCACCCTCCAACACTACTACTGCCTCAGCAACACTCCACATGTGACCATCCAACACTACTACTGCCTCAGCAACACTTCACATGTCACCCTCCAACACTACTACTGCCTCAGCAACACTCCATATGTGACCATCCAACACCACTACTGCCTCAGCAACACTCCACATGTGACCCTCCAACACTACTACTGCCTCAGCAACACTCCACATGTGACCCTCCAACACCACTACTGCCTCAGCAACACTCCACTTGTCACCCGCCAACACCACTACTGGTTCAGCAACACTCCACATGTCACCCTCCAACACAACTACTGGCTCAGCAACACTCCACATGTCACCCTCCAACACCACTACTGGCTCAGCAACACTCCACATGTCACCCTCCAACACCACTACTGGCTCAGCAACACTCCACTTGTCACCCGCCAACACAAGACACATCACCCTCCAAAATACGTATACTTAATTCAAAGTTCACACTCCAACAGTATACCGCAGTTCCCCTAAGAGTATAACTCAGTTCACACTCCAAAAGTATACCTCAGTTCCCACTAACAGTATACCTCAGTTCACACTTGACAATATACCTCAGTTCTCACAGACAGTATACCTCAGTCCCCGCTCTAACAGTATACCTCAGTTCACACTACAAATATGCCTCATTTCACACTTCAACAGTATGCCTAAGCTCCCACTCTAACAGCATACGTCATTTCCCACTCTAGCAGCATACCTCAGTTCCCATACCAAGAGTATACGCCAGTTCCCGCTCTAGCAGTATAACTCAGTTCCCACTCTAGCAGCATACCTCAGTTCCCATACTAACAGTATACGTCAGTTCCCGCTCTAGCAGTATAACTCAGTTCCCACTCTAGCAGCATACCTCAGGTCCCATGTTAACAGTATACGTCAGTTCTCGCTCTAGCAGTATAACTCAGTTCCCACTCTAGCAGTATAAGTCGTTCCCATTCTAACAATATACCTCAGTTCCCACTCTAGCAGTATAAGTCAGTTCTCATTCTAACAATATACCTCAGTTCCCACTCTAGCAGTATAAGTCGTTCCCATTCTAACAATATACCTCAGTTCCCACTCTAGCAGTATAAGTCAGTTCTCATTCTAACAATATACCTCAGTTCCCACTCTAGCAGTATAAGTCGTTCCCATACTAACAATATACCTCAGTTCCCACTCTAGCAGTATAAGTCAGTTCTCATTCTAACAATATACCTCAGTTCCCACTCTAGCAGTATAAGTCGTTCCCATACTAACAATATACCTCAGTTCCCACTCTAGCTGTATAAGTCGTTCCCATTCTAACAATATACCTCAGTTCCCACTCTAGCAGTATAAGTCAGTTCTCATTCTAACAGTACATCAGTTCCCACCCTAGCAGTATAACTCAGTTCCCACTCTAACAGTATACCTCAGTTCCCACTCTAACAGTATACCTCAGTTCCCAATCTAGCAGTATACGTCAGTAATGTGGAATATGGCGGTAAGTATGCCAGTCACCTGTGGCAAATGTCGTGGTCAGTCAGTGGTAGCCAGAGCAGCAGACCTTCACCATACCATTACCAGTTATATGTCAACATTACACAAATGACAACATTTCTCTTTACTATGAAACTAAAATGTTACGTCACAACAAGGACGTCACAACCACAAATCTAACTCCTACAATTACATGTAAATGGCAAGGTCACAACATGTTGCTTTCCCTGTAGGTCAGCCATGTACGCAACACCACCACAGCAGACGACCAGTCTCCCCCGCAATATATATATATATATATATATATATATATATATATATATATATATATATATATATATATATATATATATATATTGTTCTGACAAAGGAAGTGAGTAATGCGGCATGCCACTCTGTTCGTCAGGATTGGACTGAAATATCTTTTGGTGCGGGAAACAATCTCAGTCAGGTCTGCTGTTGTCATATCACAACCAGGTCTGCTGTTGTCATAATATATCACAACCAGGTCTGCTGTTGTCATATCACAACCAGGTCTGCTGTTGTCATATCACAACCAGATCTGCTGTTGTCATGATATATCACAACCAGGTCTGCTGTTGTCATATCACAACCAGGTCTGCTGTTGTCATATCACAACCAGGTCTGCTGTTGTCATATCACAACCAGGTCTGCTGTTGTCATATCACAACCAGGTCTGCTGTTTGTCATATCACAACCAGGTCTGCTGTTGTCATATCACAACCAGGTCTGCTGTTGCCATATCACAACCAGGTCTGCTGTTGTCATATCACAACCAGGTCTGCTGTTGTCATAATATATCACAACCAGGCCTGCTGTTGTCATATCACAACCAGGTCTGCTGTTGTCATATCACAACCAGGTCTGCTGTTGTCATATCACAACCAGGCCTGCTGTTGTCATAATATATCACAACCAGGTCTGCTGTTGTCATAATATATCACAACCAGGCCTGCTGTTGTCATGATACATCACAACCAGGTCTGCTGTTGTCATAATATATCACAACCAGGTCTGCTGTTGTCATGACATATCACAACCAGGCCTGCTGTTGTCATGATACATCACAACCAGGTCTGCTGTTGTCATAATATATCACAACCAGGTCTGCTGTTGTCATAATATATCACAACCAGGCCTGCTGTTGTCATGATATATCACAACCAGGCCTGCTGTTGTCATGATACATCACAACCAGGTCTGCTGTTGTCATATCACAACCAGGTCTGCTGTTGTCATAATATATCACAACCAGGCCTGCTGTTGTCATGATACATCACAACCAGGTCTGCTGTTGTCATAATATATCACAACCAGGTCTGCTGTTGTCATGATATATCACAACCAGGCCTGCTGTTGTCATGATACATCACAACCAGGTCTGCTGTTGTCATATCACAACCAGGTCTGCTGTTGTCATAATATATCACAACCAGGCCTGCTGTTGTCATGATACATCACAACCAGGTCTGCTGTTGTCATAATATATCACAACCAGGTCTGCTGTTGTCATGATATATCACAACCAGGCCTGCTGTTGTCATGATACATCACAACCAGGCCTGCTGTTGTCATAATATATCACAACCAGCTCTGCTGTTGTCATAATATATCACAATCAGGTCTGCTATTGTCATGATACATCACAACCAGGTCTGCTGTTGTCATGATATATCACAACCAGGCCTGCTGTTGTCATAATATATCACAACCAGGTCTGCTGTTGTCAACTTCTCTGATAGTTAACTTACAAAATATTGGACACATGATAACACGTATTATTGCTGATTAACTGTAGTCGGTGCAAACAAATTACAACATCGTCACAACAAACAACGTGGCCATTGTGAGTACAGTTATAGTGATGACACTTGTGTAGTGTAGTATGGAAATCATATTAGTTAACATGTGCTGGGTGTGACCACTCGCCTCACCTGTTGCTAACACCGTCATATATTCTACATTATATTTTCCTATGAATGAAAAAGACAAATCAAAAGTCTGTCAAGTTACGAGGGAGTTACCCATACCACATGTTACACATGATGGTAAAACTTACCATACAATATCTTCATACATATAAACCTACACAACAGTTTCACATGTGTAGAACTGAAGCATGTTAACCTCTCACAGTGTGCTCCAACATGGTCAAACATCCACACACGTTGTAATATCGTCGTCACCAGCCACACACGTAATATCGTCACCAGCCACACATGTTGTAATATCGTCGTCACCAGCCACACATGTTGTAATATCGTCACCAGCCCCACATGTTGTAATGTCGTCACCAGCCACACATGTTGTAATATCGTCACCAGCCACACGTTGTAATATCGTCGTCACCAGCCACACGTTGTAATATCGTCGTCACCAGCCACACATGTAATATCGTCGTCACCAGCCACACATGTTGTAATATCGTCGTCACCAGCCACACGTTGTAATATCGTCACCAGCCACACGTTGTAATATCGTCACCAGCCACACATGTTGTAATATCGTCACCAGCCACACATGTTGTAATATCGTCGTCACCAGCCACACATGTAATATCGTCGTCACCAGCCACACATGTTGTAATGTCGTCACCAGCCACACATGTTGTAATATCGTCGTCACCAGCCACACATGTAATATCGTCACCAGCCATATGTAATATCGTCGTCACCAGCCACACATGTTGTAATATCGTCACCAGCCACACATGTTGTAATATCGTCGTCACCAGCCACACATGTAATATCGTCGTCACCAGCCACACATGTTGTAATATCGTCGTCACCAGCCACACATGTAATATCGTCGTCACCAGCCACACATGTTGTAATATCGTCACCAGCCACACATGTTGTAATATCGTCGTCACCAGCCACATATGTAATATCGTGGTCACCAGCCACACATGTTGTAATATCGTCGTCACCAGCCACACATGTAATATCGTCGTCACCAGCCACACATGTTGTAATATCGTCGTCACCAGCCACACATGTAATATCGTCGTCACCAGCCACACATGTTGTAATAACGTCGTCACCAGCCACACATGTAATATCGTCACCAGCCACACATGTTGTAATATCGTCGTCACCAGCCACACATGTTGTAATATCGTCGTCACCAGCCACACATGTAATATCGTCGTCACCAGCCACACATGTTGTAATATCGTCGTCACCAGCCACACATGTTGTAATATCGTCGTCACCAGCCACACATGTTGTTGTTGGAGGATCAGTGTTACCAACCAACTTGAACTTACCGCCTGGATCTCCTTCTCCAGTGCAGTTGCGCGGATGACCAAGGGTCCACGAACAGCATATTCCATCTTTATGACGTGTGGGTTGACATTATCGATGGTAATGACGCGTTGTTCCATTGTGGAGGCGGACGAGAGTGTACGCGTGTGCTTGGTTATGAGTCTGGCGGTGTACTGGGCAGGCCAGCCAGTAGCTCGGCCACCAGCAGCCGCCACCACTACCTTGAGTAACCCGGCAGACGACATGGCCTCCTCCACAATACTGACAACAAACAATATTATGAGTCACTTACAGATCTTCTCTTGTACCTCTCACGATATTACAACTCCTTCTCTTTATGAAAGGATGGATAAAAGATATCAGTACTTTCCGAAAATGACACTAAAACACAATATACTGGAGTGACTCTAGCCTTACCACTGACTGCTTACCACACTCGACAACTCACGCCAGTATGACGAAACTCTTGTAAAAAACATTTTTCATCTGACGGTCATAAAGTTACGGATGAACAAATAAATATATCTATATTGATTTTGACACATTAATTACTGGAACTTACTCATATGGGTCTTACTGAATATATGATAAGACTATTTATATAATACTGGAACAAACATGACAATTGACATGTGAAGCAGTTCAAATAACCAGGTTGTTTGTGGTGAGATGTTGACCTGCCAATATGTCAGCTGGTCACTGGGTCACGTAGCAAGGACACCGCCAGCCAGCCTCGTCATTCCAGGCAGTCAATTTTTGTTAACTATTCACATTCATTAAATGTTAATAAATGCCAACGCCAACAAGGGTTTAAATATCTTGGGTAAATATATAAACAGTAAATATAATGAACTGGATCACACAAATTTGTGCATGAAACTGACTTGTGTAAAATTGATTTATGATATTATCAAATCCTCTCATACTTGTTAGGAAATTTCTATAAGATTTCAGTGACATTTGAATTTTTGAAAATATTTCTTAGTTGAGTAACATAAAAAGCTAATGATTTCTTATTGGAAGCGAACGCTCTTCATGGATCAGGTGAGGCACTTATACATCACTCACATTTGGGGAAGAGAAAATGTTGTATGTGTTAGTCACTCACTACACATGACACAGTCACGAGTGTCATGAAATGTGTTATCATCATTCAATTGGCCAGTTAGTTACTCGATGGCTGGGTTGACGGTGGTTTACAATCAGTCATCCACCAACCTTGTACTTCACATGTATTGTTTTTTTTAACGTTGTTTTGAACAAGTTCTTGGTAAATGTTATGTTATAACCTCTGGTTATTGTATCCCTATAACTCTACGTATTCCATCTGGTTAAAGAATTCAGAGGTTGTGGTCAAGACACGACTTACTCCTCTCTCTTCTATGATGGGCAAATTTAATGTCTGTAGCCTTTCTGTGTAAGTCATCTCTCTTCTAGGTTCATCATTTCTATCCTCTTCTGGATCTTCTTTATCAAGTCATTGCACTTTTTAGGTGCGATAACCAAACTTGGAAAACATACTGTAGTTTTGGACTTATGTAAGATGTGAACAACTTGCTGTCTCAATATCAGTATGTCAACGTTTTTCTCATAATTACCAGCAGACAGTTGGTCTCCTTAATCATTATTAACCTAAGATGAGCTCTAACCACAAGTTAAGCGCCCCCAAACAATATTTCTTGCAGTTTATATCTTGTTTGATAATGATCACAACCAGGACATCTTTCTGTTCCATTATCATTCCTTTACTCGAGTTCATGTTCATCAACTGCGTGTCATATCAAGTTTCCTACCAGTCTTGATCCCCTTGTAAGGTCCTGCAGTCCTCCTGGCTTCTGGCTGTTTACTTCCCTCGTGACTTAAGCATCATCTACAAACACATTCATGTAGGAGTCCAATCCTTCAGCAAAGTCAGTAACATAGATCAAGAAGAATAACGACCCTAAGACAGAACTCTGGGCCACCTCATTGGTAACCTGCACCCATTTTGAGAAGGTTCCTCACAGGTGCGTTCTCTGTTCATACGACTAAAATATTCTGTCCACCTAGGTAGTCACAGCCTTAGGGACTCCCGCCTGAAGATCCATCTTCTTTGCCAGCCTCCCATGTGGTATAAGGGTCAAACGCTTTCTGGCAGTCCACAGACACACAATCCACTCAACCTTCTTTTTTGTCTTAATCAGATCTCCTTACCCAGACCACGTATACTCTCTAACTTACCCAGCCCACGTATACTCTCTAACTTACCCAGACCACGTATACTCTCTAACTTATGTAATTTCTTTTCCTCTGCAGTAAGTTATCCATTTGCTGCCAGATTACTATAGTAGTATAGAGAGGAGACTGGCCAGGGTAGTGTGTGAGGTGGAGTGCCTCCTCGTGATCTCACACACAGGTGTCATGTATGATCTTCCTCTCCTTTGTTGTCATACATTTGTGTACCCGCATCTTGAACAACACTTGTCACCTGCGTGTACACAACTTAAGCCCATGTGGGGAACTTAGTCTCGTCTTGTGGGGAACTTGGAATCTGGTTCTGTGGGGAACTTCATAAGGACCGGAAGAGTTACGTGGATCAAGAGCCTCTGCTGGGTCCCCGGGGGTAACTCATGATGCTGGGTCCCCGGGGGTAACTCATGATGCTGGGTCCCCGGGGGTAACTCATGATGCTGGGTCCCCGAGGGTAACTCATGATGCTGGGTCCCCGAGGGTAACTCATGATGCTGGGTCCCCGGGGGTAACTCATGATGCTGGGTCCCCGAGGGTAACTCATGATGCTGGGTCCGCGGGAGTAGCTCATGATGCTGGGTCCCCGAGGGTAACTCATGATGCTGGGTCCCCGGGGGTAACTCATGATGCTGGGTCCCCGAGGGTAACTCATGATGCTGGGTCCCCGGGGGTAACTCATGATGCTGGGTCCCCGAGGGTAACTCATGATGCTGGGTCCCCGGGGGTAACTCATGATGCTGGGTCCGCGGGAGTAGCTCATGATGCTGGGTCCCCGGGGGTAACTCATGATGCTGGGTCCCCGAGGGTAACTCATGATGCTGGGTCCCCGGGGGTAACTCATGATGCTGGGTCCCCGGGGGTAACTCATGATGCTGGGTCCCCGGGGGTAACTCATGATGCTGGGCTTAAGCCCATGTGGGGAACTTAGTCTCGTCTTGTGGGGAACTTGGAATCTGGTTCTGTGGGGAACTTCATAAGAACCGGAAGAGTTACGTGGATCAAGAGCCTCTGCTGGGTCCCCGGGGGTAACTCATGATGCTGGGTCCCCGGGGGTAACTCATAATGCTGGGTCCCCGGGGGTAACTCATGATGCTGGGTCCCCGAGGGTAACTCATGATGCTGGGTCCCCGAGGGTAACTCATGATGCTGGGTCCCCGGGGGTAACTCATGATGCTGGGTCCCCGAGGGTAACTCATGATGCTGGGTCCCCGAGGGTAACTCATGATGCTGGGTCCCCAGGGGTAACTCATGATGCTGGGTCGCCGAGGGTAACTCATTGCTGGGTCCCCGAGGGTAACTCATGATGCTGGGTCCCCGAGGGTAACTCATGATGCTGGGTCCCCGAGGGTAACTCATGATGCTGGGTCCCCGGGGGTAACTCATGATGCTGGGTCCCCGGGGGTAACTCATGATGCTGGGTCCCCGAGGGTAACTCATGATGCTGGGTCCCCGAGGGTAACTCATGATGCTGGGTCCCCGGGGGTAACTCATGATGCTGGGTCCCCGAGGGTAACTCATGATGCTGGGTCCCCGAGGGTAACTCATGATGCTGGGTCCCCGGGGGTAACTCATGATGCTGGGTCCGCGGGAGTAGCTCATGATGCTGGGTCCCCGGGGGTAACTCATGATGCTGGGTCCCCGAGGGTAACTCATGATGCTGGGTCCCCGAGAGTAACTCATGATGCTGGGTCCCCGGAGGTAACTCATGATGCTGGGTCCCCGGGGGTAACTCATGATGCTGGGTCCCCGGGGGTAACTCATGATGCTGGGTCCCCGAGGGTAACTCATGATGCTGGGTCCCCGAGGGTAACTCATGATGCTGGGTCCCCGGAGGTAACTCATGATGCTGGGTCCCCGAGGGTAACTCATGATGCTGGGTCCCCGGGAGTAACTCATGATGCTGGGTCCCAGAGGGTAACTCATGATGCTGGGTCCCCGGGGGTAACTCATGATGCTGGGTCCCCGGGGGTAACTCATACTGGGTCCCCGGGGGTAACTCATGATGCTGGGTCCCCGAGGGTAACTCATGATGCTGGGTCCCCGGGAGTAGCTCATGATGCTGGGTCCCCGAGGGTAACTCATGATGCTGGGTCCCCGAGGGTAACTCATGATGCTGGGTCCCCGAGGGTAACTCATGATGCTGGGTCCCCGGGGGTAACTCATGATGCTGGGTCCCCGAGGGTAACTCATGATGCTGGGTCCCCGAGGGTAACTCATGATGCTGGGTCCCCGGAGGTAACTCATGATGCTGGGTCCCCGAGGGTAACTCATGATGCTGGGTCCCCGAGGGTAACTCATGATGCTGGGTCCCCGGGGGTAACTCATGATGCTGGGTCCGCGGGAGTAGCTCATGATGCTGGGTCCCCGGGGGTAACTCATGATGCTGGGTCCCCGAGGGTAACTCATGATGCTGGGTCCCCGAGGGTAACTCATGATGCTGGGTCCCCGGGGGTAACTCATGATGCTGGGTCCCCGAGGGTAACTCATGATGCTGGGTCCCCGAGGGTAACTCATGATGCTGGGTCCCCGGAGGTAACTCATGATGCTGGGTCCCCGAGGGTAACTCATGATGCTGGGTCCCCGGGAGTAACTCATGATGCTGGGTCCCAGAGGGTAACTCATGATGCTGGGTCCCCGGGGGTAACTCATGATGCTGGGTCCCCGGGGGTAACTCATACTGGGTCCCCGGGGGTAACTCATGATGCTGGGTCCCCGAGGGTAACTCATGATGCTGGGTCCCCGGGAGTAGCTCATGATGCTGGGTCCCCGAGGGTAACTCATGATGCTGGGTCCCCGAGGGTAACTCATGATGCTGGGTCCCCGAGGGTAACTCATGATGCTGGGTCCCCGGGGGTAACTCATGATGCTGGGTCCCCGGGGGTAACTCATGATGCTGGGTCCCCGGGGGTAACTCATGATGCTGGGTCCCCGAGGGTAACTCATGATGCTGGGTCCCCGGGGGTAACTCATGATGCTGGGTCCCCGGGGGTAACTCATGATGCTGGGTCCCCGGGTAACTCATGGGTAACTCATGGCGCTGGGTGGGGTTAACTCATCGCCCTGTCTACAACCCCAGCCTTGAACCCAGCCCCGGCCCTGACCCTGACCCAAACCCCGGTCTTGACCCCAACCCCTGCCCTGACCCCAATCCCGGTCCTGAACCCATCTTCGTCCCTGACCCCAACCCCGGCCCTGATCCTAGCCCTTACCCTAACCACAACCCCGGCCCTGATCCTAGCCCTGACCCTGACCACAACCCCGGCCCTGATCCAAGCCCTGACTCTGACCACAACCCCGGCCCTGATCCTAGCCCTGACGCTGACTTCAACCCCGGCCCTGATCCTAGCCCTGACCCTGACCACAACCCCGGCCCTGATCCTAGCCCTGACTCTGACCACAACCCCGGCCCTGATCCTAGCCCTGACGCTGACCACAACCCCGTCCCTGATCCTAGCCCTGACCCCAACCCCGGCCCTGATCCTAGCCCTGACCACAACCCCGGCCCTGATCCTAGCCCTGACCTTGACCACAACCCCGGCCCTGATCCTAGCCCTGACCCCAACCCCGGCCCTGATCCTAGCCCTGACCACAACCCCGGCACTGATCCTAGTCCTGACCCCAACCCCGGCCCTGATCCTAGCCCTGA
Organism: Panulirus ornatus; assembly: GCF_036320965.1. Taxonomy (NCBI): domain Eukaryota; kingdom Metazoa; phylum Arthropoda; class Malacostraca; order Decapoda; family Palinuridae; genus Panulirus; species Panulirus ornatus. The sequence goes on along the minus strand of NC_092230.1, from coordinate 50,151,356 downwards.
CGCTGACCACAACCCCGGCCCTGATCCTAGCCCTGACCCTGACCACAACCCCGGCCCTAATCCTAGCCCTGACCCTGACCACAACCCCGGCCCTGATCCTAGCCCTGACCCCAACCCCGGCCCTGATCCTAGCCCTGACCCTGACCACAACCCCGGCCCTGATCCTAGCCCTGACCCCAACCCCGGCGCTGATCCTAGCCCTGACCCTGACCACAATCCCGGCCCTGATCCTATCCCTGACCCTGACCACAACTCCGGCCCTGATCCTAGCCCTGACCTCAACCCCGGCCCTGATCCTAGCCCTGACCCTGACCACAACCCCGGCCCTGATCCTAGTCCTGACCCTGACCACAATCCCGGCCCTGATCCTAGCCCTGACCCTGACCACAACCCCGGCCCTGATTCTAGCCCTGACCCTGACCACAACTCCGGCCCTGATCCTAGCCCTGACCCCAACCCCGGCCCTGATCCTAGCCCAGACCCTGACCACAACCCCGGCCCTCATCCTAGTCCTGACCCTGACCTCAACCCCGGCCCTTATCCTAGCCCTGACCCTGACCACAACCCCGGCCCTAATCCTAGCCCTGACCCTGACCACAACCCCGGCCCTGATCCTAGCCCTGACCCTGACCACAACCCCGGATCTAATCCTAGCCCTGACCCCAACCCCGGCCCTGATCCTAGCCCTGACCCTGACCACAACCCCGGCCCTGATCCTAGCCCTGACCGTGACCTCAGCCCCGGCCCTGATCCTAGCCCTGATCCTAGCCCTGACCCTGGCCACAACCCCGGCCCTGATCCTAGTCCTGACTCTGACCCCAACCGCGGCCCTGATCCTAGTCCTGACCCTGACCTCAACCCCGGCCCTGATCCTAGCCCTGACCCTGACCACAACCCCGGCCCTAATCCTAGCCCTTACCCTGACCACAACCCCGGCCCTGATCCTAGCCCTGACCCTGACCACAATCCCGGCCCTGATCCTAGCCCTGACCCTGACCACAACCCCGGCCCAGATCCTAGCCCTGACCCTGACCACAACCCCGGCCCTGATCCTAGTCCTGACCCTGACCTTAACCCCGGTCCTGATCCTAGCCCTGACCCTGACCACAACCCCGGCCCTAATCCTAGCCCTGACCCTGACCACAACCCCGGCCCTGATCCTAGCCCTGACCCTGACCACAACCCCGGCCCTGATCCTAGTCCTGACCCTGACCTCAACCCCGGCCCTGATCCTAGCCCTGACCCTGACCTCAACCCCGGCCCTCATCCTAGTCCTGACTCTGACCACAACCCCGGCCCTCATCCTAGTCCTGACTCTGACCACAACCCCGGCCCTGATCCTAGCCCTGACCCTGACCACAACCCCGGCCCTAATCCTAGCCCTTACCCTGACCACAACCCCGGCCCTGATCCTAGCCCTGACCCTGACCACAATCCCGGCCCTGATCCTAGCCCTGACCCTGACCACAACCCCGGCCCTGATCCTAGCCCTGACCCTGACCACAACCCCGGCCCTGATCCTAGTCCTGACCCTGACCTCAACCCCGGTCCTGATCCTAGCCCTGACCCTGACCACAACCCCGGCCCTAATCCTAGCCCTGACCCTGACCACAACCCCGGCCCTGATCCTAGCCCTGACCCTGACCACAACCCCGGCCCTGATCCTAGTCCTGACCCTGACCTCAACCCCGGCCCTGATCCTAGCCCTGACCCTGACCTCAACCCCGGCCCTCATCCTAGTCCTGACTCTGACCTCAACCCCGGCCCTCATCCTAGTCCTGACTCTGACCACAACCCCGGCCCTGATCCTAGCCCTGACCCTGACCACAACCCCGGCCCTGATCCTAGTCCTGACCCTGACCTCAACCCCGGCCCTGATCCTAGCCCTGACCCTGACCTCAACCCCGGCCCTTATCCTAGTCCTGACCCTGACCACAACCCCGGCCCTCATCCTAGTCCTGACTCTGACCACAACCCCGGCCCTCATCCTAGTCCTGACCCTGACCTCAACCCCGGCCCTGATCCTAGCCCTGACCCTGACCTCAACCCCGGCCCTCATCCTAGTCCTGACCCTGACCTCAACCCCGGCCCTCATCCTAGTCCTGATCTGACCACAACCCCGGCCCTCATCCTAGTCCTGACTCTGACCACAACCCCGGCCTGATCCTAGCCCTGACCCTGACCACAACCCCGGCCCTGATCCTAGTCCTGACCCTGACCTCAACCCCGGCCCTGATCCTAGCCCTGACCCTGACCTCAACCCCAGCCCTCATCCTAGTCCTGACTCTGACCACAACCCCGGCCCTCATCCTAGTCCTGACTCTGACCACAACCCCGGCCCTGATCCTAGCCCTGACCCTGACCCCGGCCCTGATCCTAGCCCTGACCCTGACCTCAACCCCGGCCCTCATCCTAGTCCTGACTCTGACCATAACCCCGGCCCTCATCCTAGTCCTGACTCTGACCACAACCCCGGCCTGATCCTAGCCCTGACCCTGACCACAACCCCGGCCCTGATCCTAGCCCTGACCCTGACCACAACCCCGGCCCTAATCCTAGCCCTGACCCTGACCACAACCCCGGCCCTGATCCTAGCCCTGACCCTGACCACAATCCCGGCCCTGATCCTAGCCCTGACCCTGACCACAACCCCGGCCCTGATCCTAGCCCTGACCCTGACCACAACCCCGGCCCTAATCCTAGCCCTGACCCTGACCTCAACCCCGGCCCTCATCCTAGTCCTGACTCTGACCACAACCCCGGCCCTCATCCTAGTCCTGACCCTGACCACAACCCTGGCCTGATCCTAGCCCTGACCCTGACCACAATCCCGGCCCTGATCCTAGCCCTGACCCTGACCACAACCCCGGCAAGCAGTACAATGACAAACACATATTCCCAGGGCAATGTCTGGAGAAGCACTAAACTGCCATCCCCTCAACCACCTCACATACTGCACTCCAAACAGACAGACAACTACACACCCCAGACAGACAGACAACTGCACACCCCAGACAGACAGACAACTGCACACCCCAGACAGACAGACAACTACACACCCCAGACAGACAGACAACTACACACCCCAGACAGACAGACAACAACACACCCCAGACAGACAGACAACTGCACACCCCATACAGACAACTACACACCCCAGACAGACAGACAACTGCACACCCCAGACAGACAGACAACTGCACACCCCAGACAGACAACTACACACCCCAGACAGACAGACAACTGCACACCCCAGACAGACAGACAACTACACACCCCAGACAGACAGACAACTACACACCCCAGACAGACAGACAACTACACACCCCAGACAGACAGACAACTGCACACCCCAGACAGACAACTACACACCCCAGACAGACAGACAACTGCACACCCCAGACAGACAGACAACTACACACCCCAGACAGACAGACAACTACACACCCCAGACAGACAGACAACTGCACACCCCGGACAGACAGACAACTGCACACCCCAGACAGACAGACAACTGCACACCCCAGACAGACAGACAACTACACACCCCAGACAGACAGACAACTGCACACCCCAGACAGACAGACAACTACACACCCTAGACAGACAGACAACTGCACACCCCAGACAGACAGACAACTACACACCCCAGACAGACAGACAACTGCACACCCCAGACAGACAGACAACTGCACACCCCGGACAGACAGACAACTGCACACCCCAGACAGACAGACAACTACACACCCCAGACAGACAGACAACTACACACCCCAGACAGACAGACAACTGCACACCCCAGACAGACAGACAACTACACACCCCAGACAGACAGACAACTACACACCCCAGACAGACAGACAACTGCACACCCCAGACAGACAGACACTTTTGAAGTAAAGTATTTCTTCTGTGTTATGGAGGCTGCTTCCGATCTGTGCAAGTTTATAAACCTGGACTGAGAATATGACAAGATCCTTCATGTTTAACAAGTAAGTCAAGACTGGCAACACGTCCTCGTAAGTGGTCAACATGTAAGTCAAGACTGGCAACACGTCCTCATAAGTGGTCAACATGTAAGTCAAGACTGGCAACACGTCCTCGTAAGTGGTCAACATGTAAGTCAAGACTGGCAACACGTCCTCGTAAGTGGTCAACATGTAAGTCAAGGCTGGCAACACGTCCTCGTAAGTGGTCAACATGTAAGTCAAGACTGGCAACACGTCCTCGTAAGTGGTCAACATGTAAGTCAAGACTGGCAACACGTCCTCGTAAGTGGTCAACATGTAAGTCAAGACTGGCAACACGTCCTCGTAAGTGGTCAACATGTAAGTCAAGACTGGCAACACGTCCTCGTAAGTGGTCAACATGTAAGTCAAGACTGGCAACACGTCCTCGTAAGTGGTCAACATGTAAGTCAAGACTGGCAACACGTCCTCGTAAGTGGTCAACATGTAAGTCAAGGCTGGCAACACGTCCTCGTAAGTGGTCAACATGTAAGTCAAGACTGGCAACACGTCCTCGTAAGTGGTCAACATGTAAGTCAAGACTGGCAACACGTCCTCGTAAGTGGTCAACATGTAAGTCAAGGCTGGCAACACGTCCTCGTAAGTGGTCAACATGTAAGTCAAGGCTGGCAACACGTCCTCGTAAGTGGTCCTACAGTGGTTCTCTACCACCTACAAAGAAGAGGAAAGTGAGATAAGGTATTTGTGCTCTGTCTGGCTGAAGATATACACTCATTCATTTTCTAGTTATGAATAATAAATAAACATATTTTTCAATGTTTAAAGATGACCAGTTTATTATGATACAATACTTGATAACCTTCGTACGAGTTCATTATACAACAATGTATTTATCACTACACTAGACAACAATATATCTATTACTACATGAGACAATATATTTATCACTACACGAGACAATATATTTATCACTATACGAGACAATAATGCATTTATCACTACACAAGACACTAATGGATTATCATTACACAATAATGCAGTTATCACTACACAAGACAATAATGTATTTATATCATTCATGAGAAATTTAAATGTATCAAGGTGGCCACCCACCCACCTGCCTGCCTGACCTTCTTCTTGCACCAGTTTACAATGGTTGCACGAGTCTGCGCGTTCGTTTTCCCGGCGTCCCATGACTTTGTACATCTTTTTGTGAACAAGTGTACGTAATCATTATTTTTACGCTAGTATGTTTCTCTAATAAGATAAATAGCAATTTCAGATTCTAAATTTTTCCTCATATTAAGGTGCAGTATTATACACTCCATAATAATATAAGATAACTGGTATACATCAGACAGGGATTGAGACGATTGTAACTTGCATTAAGTTTATACTTTATTAATATGTGAGAATTTGGTTTATTTATCATTATCTATAAAAAACAAATTTTGAAACATAACTAATTAGATATGTAAATTATATATAGTAAGACTATAGTGAAAGTAGTGAAATATGAAGAAGTAGTTGTTGTTGATGTAGAAAATCAGACAATTACAAGCGGCTCATGTGGCAAGAGTGAGGGTGGCTTGAATGGCGGGAAGCTGTTTCCTTTCTATCTTGTATAATGAATCGTCAGAAATCTAAAGGTACGTAATTATCATCGGGATGACATTAACAAAGTACAATTGAGTAGTTCGTGGGTAGTTTGAAGAGCAATGAGGGGAATGGAGGACCGTGGGAGTGAAGGTCGAGTGGACAACAGTTTGAATCTTGCCTCCTCCTGGCCTGGGCTGAGGCAGACCTTGCTCAGGGTAATGTGTGTTCCAACCACATCTCTCAGACACAAGTGTTGTCTGGGGAGAGCAGCCCATACCTGCTGCACTTCACTATATCATGCATGTGTATATATTAACTCGTGTATCAAGACCATAAAGGTATTGGTACTGGAATGTTAGGAAAGCCATAACGATATGTCTTAGGCTTTGGAGGTCGAGCTATATTTTCATCTTTCAGCGGATTTAGAAAATATTGTGGAGAGTTATTCCTCCAGAAATACATCTGACCGACATGTCTTGTTCGTCTTTCATGATATAATATATTCCAAGTCATTCTCAGAGTAACCTGACCTTAACCAGTTCGTTCTATTTAGCATTTACTGTCCACTTCCTCTTTTGTGCCTCGTCTATTGTCAGGTGGAGGGAAGTGGTCCACCTGGCCACGGAAGTTGGATGGATTCAGCTTGTCCACCTGACTGTGGAGTAATGTGGTCCGCTTGGAGGTTAAGTGAGTTCCACCCGACTATGTTGGTCATATGAAGTGTGGTGGTCCTGCCCACCGTGGTTGTGGAGTGGTGGTCCATCTGGCCTTGGAGGTCATGTGGAGTGAGATGGTCCTGCCCACCATGGTTGTGGAGTGGTGGTCCATCTGGCCTTGGAGGTCATGTGGAGTCAGGTGGTCCTGCCCACTGTGGTTGTGGAGTGGTGGTCCATCTGACCCTGGAGGTCATGTGGAGTGAGATGGTCCTGCCCACCTTAGTTGTGGAGTGGTGGTCCAGCTGGCTCTGGAGGTCATGTGAGGAGAGGTGGCCCTGCCTACCATGGTTGTGGAGTGGAGGTCCATCTGGTAATGGAGGTATATGGAGTGAGGTGGTCCTGCCCACTGTGCTTGTGGAGTGGTGGTCCATCTGGTTCTGGAGGTCATGTGGAGTGAGGTGGTCCTGGCCACTGGTTGTGGAGTGGTGGCCCATCTGGCCCTGGAGGTCATGTGGAGTGAGGTGGTCCTGCCCACCTTAGTTGTGGAATGGTCCATCTGGCCCTGGAGGTCATGTGGAGTGAGGTGGTCCTGCCCACTGTGGTTGTGGAGTAGTAGTCCATCTGGCCCTGAAGGTCATGTAGAGTGAGATGGTCCTGCCCACTGTGGTTGTGGAGAGGTGATCCATCTGGCTGTGGAGGTCATGTGGAGTGAGGTGGTTCTGCCCACCATGGTTGTGGAGTGGTGGCCCATCTGGTCCTGGATGTCATGTGGAGTGTGGTGGTCCTGCCCACTGTGGTTGTGGAGAGGTGATCCATCTGGCTCTGGAGGTCATGTGGAGTGAGATGGTCTTGCCCACCTTGGTTGTGGAGTGGTGGTCCATCTGGTCCTGGAGGTCATGTGGAGTGTGGTGGTCCTGCCCACCGTGTTTGTGGAGTGGTGGTCCATCTGATCCTGGAGGTCATGTAGAGTGAGGTGGTCGTGCCCACTGTGGTTGTGGAGTGATGGTCCATTTGGTCCTGCCCACTGTGGTTGTGGAGTGATGGTCCATCTGGTCCTGCCCAGTGTGTTTGTGGAGTGATGGTCCATCTGGTCCTGCCCACTGTGGTTGTGGAGAGGTGATCCATCTGGCTGTGGAGGTCATGTGGAGTGAGATGCTCCTGCCCACTTTGGTTGTGAAGTGGTGGTCCATCTGGCTCTGGAGGTCATGTGGAGTGAGGTGGTCCTGCCCACTGTGGTTGTGGAGCGGTGGTCCATCTGGCTCTGGAGGTCATGTGGAGTGAGATGATCCTGCCCATTTTGGTTGTGGAGTGGTGGTCCATCTGGCTCTGGAGGTCATGTGGAGTGAGGCAGTCCTGCCCACTGTGTATGTGGAGTGGTGGTCCATCTGGCTATGGGGGGTCATGTGGAGTGAGGTGGTCCTGCCCACCATGGTTGTGAAGTGGTGGTCCATGTGGCTCTGGAGGTAATGTGGAGTGAGGTGGTCCTGCCCACCATTGTTGTGGAGTGGTGGTCCATGTGGCTCTGGAGGTAATGTGGAGAGGTGGTCCTGCCCACCATGGATGTGGAGTGGTGGTTCATCTGGCTCTGGAGGTCATGTGGAGCTTCAGATCAGGTTGTTGTCTGTTTAATCAGAATGTTGGAGGCTTTGTTGTATAGATCTATATAACCACCACATCCAGATTGGTCTAGTACACTGTTTATATACTGTTTTCTAAGTCCTTTATTTTCTCTATTCTACAGTTCATATTATTTCTAATGGCAGTATGTAGTGCATTAAGCAATTATGTGCCATGCATATTTTCACACATTGTTATTGCACCTTTTGATTTAGTGATAATATTCTGTGAACCCTCTATGCCTTTTCAGCCAGTAGGGAACTAATTTTTAGTGCAAGTTGGGAACTGTGCCATCTGATATTTTCCAAGTATGAGTTATGATACTGATATCCCAGTTTGCGTTTAGTAAAGCGGTCTTAATATTTGTCTTGCACTTGTTAGGTCCTTGACTGTCAGTGCCGGCTGTAAAAGATGCTTGCACACTTTGTAACTGCAATTTTTCCCGTCACAATTGGCAGTTTAAGCAAACAGTACTCTGTCGTGAAGTGTGTGCTCAGAATGCCATTATAGGTTTTTCTTCTTGTCTTGAAGGCCCATGAAAAACAACCTCTTATCCATCTGGAAGAGGGACTTGTTTCTGTTTTATGTATGGTAAGGATATCAGACATTAACCCATCGGTAAAGCAACTGAGATAATTTTTGTATGCATTGCAGGGAAAGTTTTAGAATATTAAGAAAAATTATTTAGTCTGATCTTATGATTAACTGGTTCATAAGTTAATTTAAAATGATATACAACTCAGCCTGCTGAGTCATTGGTTTTGAATGTTTTGTTTTCTCCAAGTGCTTCTGTGCAGTCGGGCATGTTAAGTTTATTTACCCTGTAAAAGTGACATTACATAAATTACTACATACCATGAGGGCACAGCTCAGGTGGACACCCTTGACATCTACATATGTGATGTCCAGTGTATGGAAAAAGTTTTGGCTATAGTGTCTAGAAACAGTACGTGGAATGCTACTACAAGTATTAATGATTGATTTAGCTAAGTGAGGATTTTCCCCTCAAAGGCTCGGTTCTCTGTTCTTGATGCTACCTCACTAAAGCGGGAAATGGCAAATATGTATGGAAAAAAGATGCCTTGAGTCAAAGGAGGTCAGTTCAGAAATTGGTTCGCATGTGAGGTCATATTCCTTGTAAGCCAAGGTCTCATCTGAGATTGACTTCCTTTTAAGGGTTAATACAGTACTGAGATCTTTTCTCAGGATTTTTGAGATAAGATGGTATTTGTTTCTTTCCTGTATTTAGTAATTTATTTAATCTTAAAAAATTATGTTAGGTTTTGCTATGAATGAGAATTTTTGTGTTCATTAATTTAGGAAATGTTAAGGCACTTAATACTTTGACAAAACAAATGTGTGATATATTGTTTTGTGGTAGTCATTTGAAAGTTTAACTATTTGATTTTGAAATATTTCTTGCTAATCATGTTTTCTTGCTGTATAATGCACTGTCCAAATTAATGAATAACTTTTATCTTTATAATTTGTTCCAGTCACTTCAAATAGCATTTCATGTTGTGCTTGCAACTTGGAAACCTATGCAGAATTAATACTAGGGCACTTTTGCAGGAAAAACATGCAAAGCTTTGTTAGTAACTAACAACAGACAGCTCTGACTATATTACTGAGTATCAAAGTTTTGTAACCTATTCGTCATCTCGATATTGTACTTTGGCTCTTGGCATATTTAGAGTAACTTATGAATGGAAAAGTATTTTGACATGAAATACAAGAATGTGTGAAGAAATATCACTGTTAACATTCCTCGTGGCATTGGACATATTCTATATAGTTAGCCTGTTGATGTCAAGTAAACTGTTTCTTGATGAAGTATTCCAATGTTCACTATGTACTCTGATGTTCACTTCATATTCTGATGTTCATTAAATAGATGTTCATTTAGTACTTTGATGTTCATGTTACTCTGATGTTCATGTATTACTCATGGTCATATAGGACTATGATGTTCTCTTACTAATATGATGCTCATTAAGTACTCTGATGTTAATTTTGTATTCTGATGTTCGCTTAGTACTGTGACGTTCATTTGGTATTCTGATGTTCATTTAGTGCTCTTATGTTCATATAGGACTCTGATGTCCACTTACTGATAGTTGTGTATGAAGTACTCATGTTTATTTAGTACTCTGATGTTCATGTACGACTCTGCTGTTCACTTACTGATAGACATTCATTAAGTACTCTGATGGTCACTTATTACTCTGATGTTCATTTAGTACTCTGATGGTCATTTAGTACTATGATGTTCATGAAGTACTCTAATGTTCATGTAGTACTGATGGTCACTTATTACTCTGATAGCAGCTTTGATGCACGAGAGTGGGTGATTTGAATGCAAAGGTGAGTAATGTGGCAGTTGAGGGTATAATTGGTGTACATGGGGTGTTCAGTGTTGTAAAAGGAAATGGTGAAGAGCTTGTAGATTTGTGTGCTGAAAAAGGACTGGTGATTGAGAATACCTGGTTTAAAAAGAGAGCCTTGAAAAATGTGTGGAAGTCGAGAACACTATCTCGGAAAGCAAAAATGGGTATGTTTGAAGGAATAGTGGTTCCAACAATGTTGTATGGTTGCGAGGCGTGGGCTATGGATAGAGTTGTGCGCAGGAGGATGGATGTGCTGGAAATGAGATGTTTGAGGACAATGTGTGGTGTGAGGTGGTTTGATCGAGTAAGTAACGTAAGGGTAAGAGAGATGTGTGGAAATAAAAAGAGCGTGGTTGAGAGAGCAGAAGAGGGTGTTTTGAAATGGTTTGGGCACATGGAGAGAATGAGTGAGGAAAGATTTACCAAGAGGATATATGTGTCGGAGGTGGAGGGAACGAGGAGAAGAGGGAGACCAAATTGGAGGTGGAAAGATGGAGTGAAAAAGATTTTGTGTGATCGGGGCCTGAACATGCAGGAGGGTGAAAGGAGGGCAAGGAATAGAGTGAATTGGAGCGATGTGGTATACAGGGGTTGACGTGCTGTCAGTGGATTGAATCAGGGCATGTGAAGCGTCTGGGGTAAACAATGGAAAGCTGTGTAGGTATGTATATTTGCGTGTGTGGACGTGTGTATGTACATGTGTATGGGGGGGGGTTGGGCCATTTCTTTTGTCTGTTTCCTTGCGCTACCTCGCAAACGCGGGAGACAGCGACAAAGTACAAAAAAAAAAAAAAAAAAAAAAAAAACGTATGTAAGTAGGAGAGATGGCCAGAGAGTGTTATTGGAATACATGTTAATTGATAGGCGCGTGAAAGAGACTTTTGGATGTTAATATGCTGAGAGGTGCAACTGGAGGGATGTCTGATCATTATCTTGTGGAGGCGAAGGTGAAGATATGTAGAGGTTTTCAGAAAGAAGAGAGAATGTGTTGGGGTGAAGAGAGTGATGAGAATAAGTGAGCTTGGAAAGGAAACTTGTGTGAGGAAGTACCAGGAGAGATTGAGCGCAGAATGGAAAAAGGTGAGAGCAAATGATGTAAGGGGAGTGGGGGAGGAATGGGATGTATTTAGGGAAGCAGTGATGGCTTGCACAAAAGATGCCTGTGGCATGAGAAAGATGGGAGGTGGGAAGATTAGAAGGGGTAGTGAGTGGTGAGATGAAGAAGTAAGATTATTAGTGAAAGAGAAGTGAGAGGCATTTGGACAATTTTTGCAGGGAAATACTGCAAATGACTGGGAAAGAAAGAGGCAGGAGGTCAAGAGAAAGGTGCAAGAGGTGAAAAAGAGGGCAAATGAGAGTTGGTGTGAGAAAGTATCATTAGATTTTGGGGAGAATAAAAATATGTTTTGGAAGGAGGTAAAGAAAGTGCATAAGACAAGAGAACAAATGGGAACATCGGTGAAGGGGGCAAATAGGGAGGTAATAACAAGTAGTGGTGAAGTGAGAGGGAGATGGAGTGAGTATTTTGAAGGTTTTTTGAATGTGTTTGATGATAGAGTGGCAGATATAAGGTGTTTTGATCAAGTTGGTGTGCGAAGTGAGAGGGTCAGGGAGAATGATTTGGTAAACAGAGAAGAGGTAGTGAAAGCTTTGCGGAAGATGAAAGTTGGCAAGGTGGCGGGTTTGGATGGTATTGCAGTGGAATTTATTAAAAAAGGGGGTGACTGTATTGTTGACTGGTTGATGAGGATATTCATTGTATGTATGGTTCATGGTGAAGTGCCTGAAGATTGGTGGAATGCATGCATAATGCTTTTGTACAAAGGCAAAGGGTATAAAGGTGAGTGTTCATATTACAGAAGTATAAGTTTGTTGAGTATTCTTGGGAAATTATATGTGAGGGTATTGATTGAGAGGGTGAAGGCATGTACAGAGCATCAGATAGGGGAAGAGCAGTGTGGTTTCAGAAGTGGTAGAGGATGTGTGGATCAGGTGTTTGCTTTGAACAATGTACATGAGAAATACTTAGAAAAGCAGGTGGATTTGTATATAGCATTTATGGATCTGGAGAAGGCATATGATAGAGTTGATAGAGATGCTCTGTGGAAGTTTTTTTTTTTTTTTTATACTTTGTCGCTGTCTCCCGCGTTTGCGAGGTAGCGCAAGGAAACAGACGAAAGAAATGGCCCAACCCCCCCCATACACATGTATATACATACGTCCACACACGCAAATATACATACCTACACAGCTTTCCATGGCTTACCCCAGACGCTTTACATGCCTTGATTCAATCCACTGACAGCACGTCAACCCCGGTATACCACATCGCTCCAATTCACTCTATTCCTTGCCCTCCTTTCACCCTCCAGCATGTTCAGGCCCCGATCACACAAAATCTTTTTCACTCCATCTTTCCACCTCCAATTTGGTCTCCCTCTTCTCCTTGTTCCCTCCACCTCCGACACATATATCCTCTTGGTCAATCTTTCCTCTCTCATTCTCTCCATGTGACCAAACCATTTCAAAACACCCTCTTCTGCTCTCTCAACCACACTCTTTTTATTTCCACACATCTCTCTTACCCTTACGTTACTCACTCGATCAAACCACCTCACACCACACATTGTCCTCAAACATCTCATTTCCAGCACATCCATCCTCCTGCGCACAGCTCTATCCATAGCCCACGCCTCGCAACCATACAACATTGTTGGAACCACTATTCCTTCAAACATACCCATTTTTGCTTTCCGAGATAATGTTCTCGACTTCCACACATTCTTCAAGGCCCCCAGAATTTTCGCCCCCTCCCCCACCCTATGATCCACTTCCGCTTCCATGGTTCCATCCGCTGTGGAAGATATTAAGAGTATATGGTGTGGGAGGTAAGTTGTTAGAAGCAGTGAAAAGTTTTTATTGAGGATGTAAGGCATGTGTACGAGTAGGAAGAGGGGAAAGTGATTGGTTCCCAGTGAATGTCAGTTTGTGGCAAGGATGTGTGATGTCTCCTTGGTTGTTTAATTTGTTTATGGATGGGGCTGTTAGGGAGGTGAATGCAAGAGTTTTGGAAAGAGGGGCAAGTATGCAATCTATTGTAGATGAGAGGGCTTGGGAAGTGAGCCTGTTGTTGTTTGCTGATGATACAGTGCTGGTGGCTGATTCGTGTGAGAAATTGCAGAAGCTGGTGACCAAGTTTGGTAAAGTGTGTGAAAGAAAATCAATTGGGAGGTGAGTTTGAATGGAGAAAAACTGGAGGAAGTGAAGTGTTTCAGATATCTGGGTGTGGATTTGGCGGCGGATGGAACCATGGAAGCAATAGTGAGTCACAGGGTGGGGGAGTGGGTGAAGGTTCTGGGAGCATTGAAGAATGTGTGGAAGGCGAGAACGTTATCTCGGAGAGCAAAACTGGGCATGTTTGAAGGAATATTGGTTCCAACAATGTTATATGGTTGTGAGGCATGGGTTATAGAAAGGGTTGTGTGGAGGAGGGTGGATGTGTTGGAAATGAGATGTTTGAGGACAATATGCGGTGTGAGGTGGTTTGATCGAGTAAGTAATGAAAGGGTAAGAGAGATGTGTGGTAATAAAAAGAGTGTGGTTGAGAGAGCAGGAGAGGGTGTTTGACATTGTTTAGTCACATGGAGAGAATGAGTGAGGAAAGATTGACAAAGAGGATTTATGTGTCAGAGGTGGAGGGAATGAGAAGTGGGAGACCAAATTGAAGGTGGAAGGATGGAGTGAAAAAGATTTTGAGCGATTGGGGCCTGAACATGCAGGAGGGTGAAAGGCGTGCAACAAATAGCGTGAATTGGAACGAATTGGTATACCGGGGTCGACGTGCTGTCATTGGATGGAAATGGGGCATGTGAAGCGTCTGGGGTAAACCATGGAAAGTTTTGTGGGGCCTGGATGTGGAAAGGGAGCTGTGGTTTCAGTGCATTATACATGACAGCTAGAGACCGAGTGTGAATGAATGTGGCCTTTGTTGTCTTTTCCTAGTGCTTCCTCGTGCGTGGGGAGGGAGGTGTCATTTCATGTGTGGCGGGGTGGCAAAGGGAATGAATATAGGCAGCAAGTATGAATTATGTACATGTGTATATGTCTGTTTATTTATTTATTTATTTTGCTTTGTTGCTGTCTCCCGCGTTAGCGAGGTAGCGCAAGGAAACAAACGAAAGAATGGCCCATCCCACCCACATACACATGTATATACATACATGTCCACACATGCAAATATGCATACCTATACATCTCAACGTATCCATATATATATATACACACACAGACATATACATATATACACATGTACATAATTCATACTGTCTGCCTTTATTCATTCCCATCGCTACCTCGCCACACATGAAGTAACAACCTCCTCCCCCCTCATGTGTGCGAGGTAGCACTCGGAAGAGACAACAAAGGCCCCATTCGTTCACACTCAGTCTCTCGCTGTCATGTAATAATGCACTGAAACCACAGCTCCCTTTCCACATCCAGGCCCCACAGAACTTTCCATGCTTTACCCCAGATGCTTCACATGCCCTGGTTCAATCCATTGACAGCACGTCGACCCCGGTATACCACATCGTTCCAATTCACTCTATTCCTTGCATGCCTTTCACCCTCCTGCATGTTCAGGCCCCGATCACTCAAAATCTTTTTCACTCCATCTTTCCACCTCCAATTTGGTCTCCCACTTCTCCTCGCTCCCTCCACCTCTGACACATATATCCTCTTGGTCAATCTTTCCTCTCTCATTCTCTCCATGTGACCAAACCATTTCAAAACACCCTCTTCTGCTCTCTCAACCACACTCTTTTTATTACCACACATCTCTCTTACCCTATTATTACTTACTCGATCAAACCACCTCACACCACATATTGTCCTCAAACATCTCATTTCCAGCACATCCACCCTCCTGCACACAACTCTATCCATACTCCATGCCTCGCAACCATACAACATTGTTGGAAGCACTATTCCTTCAAACATACCCATTTTTGCTTTCCAAGATAATGTTCTCGACTTCCACACCTTCTTCAAGGCTCCCAGAATTTTCGCCCCCTCCCTCACCCTATGATTCCCTTCTGCTTCCATGGTTCCATCCGCTTCCAAATCCACTCCCAGATATCTAAAACACTTCACTTCCTCCAGTTTTTCTCCATTCAAACTTACCTCCCAATTGACTTGACCCTCAACCCTATTGTACCTAATAACCTTGCTCTTATTCACATTTACTCTCAACTTTCTTCTTTCACACACTTTACCAAACTCAGTCACCAGCTTCTGCAATTTCTCACATGAATCAGCCACCAGTGCTGTATCATCAGCGAACAACAACTGACTCACTTCCCAAGCTCTCTCATCCACAACAGACTTCATACTTGCCCCTCTTTCCAAAACTCTTGCATTCACCTCCCTAACAACCCCATCCATAAACAAATTAAACAACCATGGAGACATCACACACCCCTGCCGTAAACCTACATTCACTGAGAACCAATCACTTTCCTCTCTTCCTACACGTACACATGCCTTACATCCTCAATAGAAACTTTTCACTGCTTCTAACAACTTGCCTCCCACACCATATATTCTTAATATCTTCCACGGAGAATCTCTATTAACTCTTATCATATGCCTTCTCCAGATCCATAAATGCTACATACAAATCCATTTGCTTTTCTAAGTATTTCTCACATACATTCCTCAATGCAAACACCTGATCCACACATCCTCTATCACTTCTGAAACCACACTGCTCTTCCCCAATCTGATGCTGTACGTGCCTTCACCCTCTCAATCAATACCCTCCCATATAATTTACCAGGAATACTCAACACACTCTTATACCTCTGTAATTTGAGCACTCACCTCTGTCCCCTTTGCCTTTGTACAATGGCACTATGCAAGCTTTCCGCCAATCCTCAGGCACCTCACCATGAATCATACATACATTAAATAACCTTACCAACCAGTTAACAACACAGTCACCCCCTTTTTTAATAAATTCCACTGCAATACCATCCAAACCTGCTGCCTTGCCGGCTTTCATCTTCCGCAAAGCTTTTATTACCTCTTCTCTGTTTACCAAATAATTTTCCCTAACCCTCTCACTTTGCACACCACCTCGACCAAAACACCCTATATCTGCCACTCTATCATCAAACACATTCAACAACACTTCAAAATACTCACTCCATCTCCTTCTCACATCACCACTACTTGTTATCACCTCCCCATTAGCCCCCTTCACTGAAGTTCCCATTTGTTCCCTTGTCTTATGCACTTTATTTACCTCCTTCCAAAACATCTTTTTATTCTCCCTAAAATTTAATGATACTCTCTCACCCCAACTCTCATTTGCCCTCTTTTTCACCTCTTGCACCTTTCTCTTGACCTCCTGCCTCTTTCTTATATGTATTTCCCACTCATTTGCATTATTTCCCTGCAAAAATCGTCCAAATGCCTCTCTCTTCTCTTTAACTAATAACCTTACTTCTTCATCCCACCACTCACTACCCTTTCTAATCTGCCCACCTCCCACTCTTCTCATGCCACAAGCATCTTTTGCGCAAGCCATCACTGCTTCCCTGAATGCATCCCATTCCTCCCCCACTCCCCTTACCTCCTTTGTTCTCACCTTTTTCCATTTTGTACTCAGACTCTCCTGGTACTTCCTCACACAAGTCTCCTTCCCAAGCTCACTTACTCTCACCACTCTCTTCACCCCAACATTGTCCCTTCTGAAAACCTCTACAAATCTTCACCTTCGCCTCCACAAGATAATGATCAGACATCCCTCCAGTTGCACCTCTCAGCACATTAGCATCCAAAAGTCTCTCTTTTGCACGCCTATCAATTAACACGTAATCCAATAACGTTCTCTGGCCATCTCTCCTACTTATGTATATACTTATGTATATCTCTCTTTTTGAACCAGGTATTCCCAATCACCAGTCCTTTTTCAGCACATAAATCTACAAGCTCTTCACCATTTCCATTTACAACACTGAACACCCCATGTATACCAATTATTCCCTCAACTGCCACATTACTCACCTTTGCATTCAAATCACCCATCACTATAACCTGGGCTCGTGCATCAAAACCACTAACACACTCATTCAGCTGCTCCCAAAACACTTGCCTCTCATGATCTTTCTTCTCATGCCCAGGTGCATATGCACCAATAATCACCCATCTCTCTCCATCAACTTTCAGTTTTACCCATATCAATGTAGAGTTTACTTTCTTACACTCTATCACATACTCCCACAACTCCTGTTTCAGGAGTAGTGCTACTCCTTCCCTTGCTCTTGTCCTCTCACTAACCCCTGACTTTACTCCCAAGACATTCCCAAACCACTCTTCCCCTTTATCCTTGAGCTTCGTTTCACTCAGAGCCAAAACATCCAGGTTCCTTTCCTCATACTACCTGTCTCTCCTTTTTTCTCATCTTGGTTACATCCACACACATTTAGACACACCAATCTGAGCCTTTGTGGAGGATGAGCACACCCCATGTGACTCCTTCTTCTGTTTCCCCTTTTAGAAAGTTAAAATACAAGGAGGGGAAGGTTTCTAGTCCCCCGCTCCCGTCCCCTTTAGTTGCCTTCTGCGACACTTGAGGAATGCGAGGGAAGTATTCTTTCTCCCCTATCCCCAGGGATATATGTCTGTGTATATGTCTGTGTATGTATATATATGTATATGTTGAAATGTATAGGTATGTATATGTGCCTGTGTGGACGTATATGTATGTACATGTGTATGTGTGTGGGTTGGGCTGTTCTTTCGTTTGTTTCCTTATGCTGCCTTGCTGACACGGGAGACAGTGACAAGGTATAATAGAAAAATAATGATAATACGTTAAAATGTATAGATATGTATATGTGCATGTGTGGAAGTGTATGTATATACATGTGTATGTGGGTGGGTTGGGCCATTTTTTCATCTTTTTCCTTGCACTGCCTCACTAACGCGGGAAACAGCAACAAAGTATAATAATGAAAATAGTTTATAATCTTGCAAAGAAAGGTTTGTCTTGAACACATTTACATTTATTTTTATGACTATTAAGAAAAGGATGTTTGAATGTACATTTCAGGTTCACGCTTAAAGTCATACAGGCGTCAGGACTTAATAAAGGCTTGCAAACAAGTTAGAACAGAGAAGTTGACATGTGCAGAAGCTGCCATCAAGTATGGAGTACCAAGAAGCACCATTTGGTATGCTGTTAAGTTTAATTGTCGAACTATTAGAGAAAACCAAGTTGAGAATGAGGAGGAAAACAAAAGAGCTGAACCTAGAAAAGATACACGGTAGGAATGAAATTTTGAAGCATGTCTTTAATCCATTTTCTCGAATGTAGCATGTACTGGTTTATTGCATTTTGTTTTATGATATGAACTGTGGTTGATTTTATAACAGTTGTATGATCAGGTGGTGGTTGCTTTCTCCCTTGTCATGTTTACTGCACAATGTGATCATCTGTCTTACTCTCATTTACATTCTTTTTGTCTCCTTTTGATTGCTTGCCATGCTAAGTGTTCATTTGGCTGCTGCTTTTAAAAATCAGTAATTTTTTGGTCTTGTACGCTTACTCTTACTGTTGCACAGCTTTCCAAATGCTGTACTCGGCATATTTTCTTCATGAAATATCTGGAAATGGCCTGAATTGTACAGACCTGAAGTTGTGATTATTTTTTATACTTCCCTCTACAAATGAAGAGTCTTGTTTAGTTGCTTTTAATTACATTTCTTTATTACCCTTTTATTTACTTCATTATATTGTATGCAATCTTTATCCTTTAAGACTTCCATCAGTCAAATTTTACAGCTTTCTGGCTTGGCTAAAGAAACTGTGACTGAATTATTGAAAGGCAGCAGTAAGGCCCTGAGATGCAGTCAGAATACTCATTAGACTTGCAGAAAATTCCAGAACTTAGGATATTTATTGACTAGAAGTAATCCCATTACAGTCAGTCTAAAATGATGATCTGCAGTTCAGATTCCTGAAGTTCATGCCAGATTGGTACATTAAAGCACAAAGCTTTCCATCTGTAAAATTTGAGCAAAATATATCTTTTGGTGCACTTTCTTTGGTAAGTTAAGGAATAGGTAATCAATTGGTTAACCTTAACTTTCTCAGCATTTGTAATTAGATGGGGACTTGTATGATCATTATTTATATTTATTTATTATACTTTGTTGCTGTCTCCTTGTTAGTGAGGTAGCGCAGGAAACAGACGAAAGAATGGCCCAACCCACCCACATACACATGTATATACATACACGTCCACACATGCACATATACATACCTATACATCTCAACGTATACACATTTTAATACATACACATACAGACATATACATATATACACACTGTACATAATTCATACTGTCTGCCTTTATTCATTCCCATCGCCACCCCGCCACACATGAAATAACAACCCCCTCCCCCCGCATGTGCATGAGGTAGCGCTAGGAAAAGACAACAGAGGCCATATTCGTTCACACTCAGTCTCTAGCTGTCATGTATAATGCACCGAAACCACAGCTCCCTTTCCACATCCGGGCCCCACAGAACTTTCCATGGTTTACCCCAGACGCTTCACATGCCCTGGTTCAGTCCATTGACAGCATGTCGACCCCAGTATACCACATCGTTCCAATTCACTCTATTCCTTGCACACCTTTCACCCTCCTGCATGTTCAGGCCCTGATCACACAAAATCTTTTTCACTCCATCTTTCCACCTCCAATTTGGTCTCCCACTTCTCATTCCCTCCACCTCTGACACATATATCCTCTTGGTCAGTCTTTCCTCACTCATTCTCTTCATTTGACCAAACCATTTCAAAACACCCTCTTCTGCTCTCTCAACCACACTTTATTACCACACATCTCTCTTACCCTTTCATTACTTAGTGGATCAAACCACCTCACACTACATTTGTCCTCAAACATCTCATTTCCAACACATCCACTTTCCTCCGCACAACTCTATCTATAGCCCACGCCTCGCAACCATATATCATTGTTGGAACCACTATTCCTTCAAACATACCCATTTTTGCTTTCCAGGATAATGTTCTCGCCTTCCACACATTCTTCAACGCTCCCAGAACTTTTGCCCCCTCCCCCACCCAGTGATTCACTTCCACTTCCATGGTTCCATCCGCTGCCAAATCCACTCCCAGATGTCTGAAACACTTGACTTCCTCCAGTTTTTCTCCATTCAAACTTACCTCCCAGTTGACTTGTCCCTCAACCCCTCAGCCTCCTGTATGTTTTGGCCCCGATCGCTCATACTCTTTTTCACTCCATCCTTCCATTTCCTGTTTGGTCTCCCATTTCTCCTTATTCCCTCCACCTCTGACATATATATCCTCTTTGTCAGTCTTTCCTCACTCATTCTCTCCCTATGTCCAAACCATTTCAACACACCCTCTTCTGCTATCTCATCCACACTTGTTTTATTTCCACACATCTCTCTTACCCTTTCATTACTTTCTTGATCAAACCACCTCACACCACATATTGTCCTCAAGCATTTCATTTCCAACACATCCACCTTCCTCTGTACAACCCTATCCATAGCCCATGCCTCACAACCATATAATATTGTTGGAACTACTATTCCTCCAAACATTCCCATTTTTGCTCTCTGAAATAACACTCTTTCCTTCCACACATTCTTCATCACTGCCAAAACCTTTGCCTCCTCCCCCACCCTGTGCCTCACTTCCACTTCCATGATTCCATTTGCTGCTAAGTCTGCTTCCAGATATCTAAAACACTTCACTTCCTCCAATTTTTCTCCATTCAAACTTATATCCCAATTCACTTGTCCTTGAACCCTACTGAACCTAATAACCTTGCTCTTATTCACATTTACTCTCAACTTTCTCCTTTCACACACTTTTCCAAACTCAGTTACCAACTAATGCAGTTTCTCTCTTGAATCAGCCACCAGAGCTTTATCGTAGGCGAACATCAACTGACTCACTTCTCAGGTCCTCTTGTCCCCAACGGACTGCATACTCACCCCCTCTCCAAAACTCTTGCATTTACCTCCCTAACAACCCCGTCCATAAACAAATTAAACAACCATGGGGACATCACACACCTCTGCTGCAGACTGTCACTGGGAACCAATCACTCTCCTCTCTTCCTACTTGTACACATGCCTTACATTCTTAGTAAAAACTTTTCACTGCTTCTAGCAACTTACCTCCCACACCATATACTCTTAAGACCTTCCTCAAAGCATCCCTATCAACCCTATCATATGCCTTCTCCAGATCCATTGATGCTACATATAAATCCATTCTTCAAAGCAAACACCTGATCCACACATCCTGTACCCCTTCTGAAACCACACTGCTCTTCCCCAGTCTGATGCTCTGTACATGCCTTCACCTTCTCAATCAATACCTTCCCATATAATTTCCCAGGAATACTCAACAAACTTATGCCTCTGTAGTTTGAACACTCGCCTTTACCCCCTTTGCCTTTGTACAATGGCACTATGCATGCATTCCGACAATCCTCAGGCACTTCATCATGATCCATTCTTACATCCTAATTAACTAGTCTGTGATGAAAGTTATAAAGGTGAAATCACACTTCAGTAGTTCATACTGTTTTATTTAACATGTAATTTTCTATACATGTGGCACATCTTTCATGGAGACAATCCACCTCATCAGGTTCTAGCACTTAACAAAGTTATTTAAATTCCAACATCACACTTGAGCCCCACTGTCTGGCACCAATCAGTACAGACCAACTACTGTTTGCTATGTCTAGCATTAACCATTGGGAGTATGAGGGGTCATGTGGCAGGGGTTGACCTGGATAGCTGGATATGTCTTGAACACCTTTTTTTATGTTTTCGTGTTTTGCCAATTCTCTCATCATGATTTGGTAAATGCTAGGTTGGACTTTGAAATTGCCTGGGGACAAATTAAAGTTCTTAGTCTTAGCAGATAAGACAGATTCAGTGATGATGTGTGGGGCATAATCAACATAGGTGCTGTTGACACTGTCACACGGTATGCAGGGATGACCACAGAAATGCAGTCACCAAACACTGTTATGAAAATGATCACCCCCATAGATCTTGAAAATCCTGTTATTATATACCTCTCTGCCAATTATGCCACACACAATGTCATTGAATCTGTCTTAATTGCTAATGCTAAGAACTTTAATTTGTCCCCATTCTTTATATCAATAAAGACTAAGTCTTAGAACGTTTTAATTACACCTTGTATAATTGATTTCTCAAAAATTTATTGTTTTGGTTCTTATTTTAACAAAAGTAATTTGACAAATTTCTGATCGGTTGAGTAATGCTGGTTCATGTGAGCTTCTAGTTTTAATTGATATTCCATTAATGATAGGCTCTTAAACTATACTCTAGAGGTCTGGTGATGACAGCATAAGTATTAACAGTATTATAAGAATGAAATATCAGTTATTGCTAATTCTACATGTTTTATTCTGTCTTGGCATTGCAGTGCTTGCTTATTTTAGTATTTTATTAGGTGTAAGAGATCCAAAAACCAGCATAATTTTGGTCAAAAAATATTTTTCTCTCTTTCTTTGCTGTTCATTGTTTCCAATGTTAGCAAGGTAGCACCAGGAATAGACAAAGAGGTGGCCTCATTTCCTTATATCCACTGTATCTGTCATGTGTAATGTACTGAAACCAGAGCCCCCTATCCACAACCAGGTTACATGGACCTTCCATGGTTGCCATTCACTGCTTCACATGCCTTGGTTCAGGCCATTCAGCCCACTAATAGCATGTTATCCCCATTACACAACATTGCATCATTCACTCTGTCCCCTAAATTTAAGCTGTACACTCTCCTGTATGTTCAGGATCTGAAGACTCAAAGAATCTTTCGCTTCATCCTTCAGCCTCCTCCTTGGTTTCTCCATTTCTGACATGTATAGCTTCTTCGTCAACTCCTCACTTATTCTTTCTTTGTGTCCAAACCATTTCATTATACTATCAGCTCTCAGATGGATACTCCACTTGCCACCAAACCTCTTTCTATCAGTCTTTCTCAAACTGCATATTGTTCCAGACATATAATTTCCAACATGTATTTTCTTCCATACTTTTGTACTAACTCCCATTCCTTGCATTCATGCATCACCATTGGGACTACACTATTTGTACCATCAAACATACTAAACTTTGCCCTCCTCACTAACATTGACCCATCTTTCCACATATTCCTCAGTGCCCAAAACCTTCTTCACCCTCCCTATGAGTCACCTCTGGTTTCATGGTTACAGTTGCTACCATTTCCACTCCCAGTTATCTAAAACATCCCACTTCAACCAGTCTCTGCACTGAAACTAGTGCTTCAGCTAACCTGTCTTTTTCTTCTGCTAATTGTAATAACCTTATGTACGTATACCCTCAACTTTCTTCTTTCACACACTTCCACACTCTGACACGAGCCTCTATACCTTTTCACATGAATCTGCCACTATTGCTGTGTCATTAGGAAACAACTGCCTCACCTCCCAGGCCCTACCACCCCTGATAGACTTGCTCCTCTGTACAGAACCCTTTGCGCTCATTTCCTTCACCATACCATCCATAAACAAAATTAACAGCCATGGTGACATCACACACCCTTGCCACAGACTCACAGTCTTCTGGAACAACTCATCCTCCTCTTTTCTTACTCGCACAATGCCTTACTCTCTTGATAAACATTTTTCACTGCTAGCAGCTCTCCTCCCATACCATATCTTTGCATAATATTTTTCTTAACCCTCCCATATGTTTTAGCCAGATCCGTAAATGCCACATAAAAATCTTTGCTTCTCTGCATGCTTCTCATACACGTTCTTCAAAGCAAACACCTGATCCATGCATCCCCTACCACTCCTGTACCTAATTTGTTCCTCTTCAATCTGTATATTCCACTACCCTCTTGATTGCCACTCTCCCATACAGCTTACCACATATGCTTAACAAATTTATACATGTGTAATTTGAACATTCACTAGTGTCCCCCATACCTTTATATGGTGTTACTATACAGGCATTCTGTCAATCCTCAGGCATCTTATGATGATCTATAATGCATTCATTGAAAATCCTAACTACCCAGTGAACAACAAAGTCACCTACCTTGAGAAATTCAAATGTAATCCCCTCCACCCCTGCTGCTTTTCACCACACCTTAACATACACAAGGCTTTCAAAACCTCCTCTTTCTTTCACCACTTGCCATGATTCTTACTTTGCACACCTCTTTGATCCAAATACATTACTACTGCCACTTAGTCTTCATACACTATTTATCTATCTAAGTCATCATACACTATTTATCTATCTGTCATCATACCCTATTTATCTATTTAAGTCATCAAACACTATTTATCAATCTATCTAAGTCATCATACACTTTATCTATATATCTATGTCTCTGATACCTGTTCCTTTTGGGAGCTCTATTGAAGGGGTGGCCACAGCAAAAGTCTCCACAACTGGTGAACTCCAGTGCCACATCTTAGCCTTTATGCCTCACCCTTGACAGGTCTATGGCAGAGGGCAACTCTAGCACAGTGTTTTCAGAGGCTCCTGCCTTATGTTCCCACCAGCAGCTGTTACTTAATGTTCTGGCCTCCTTCTACTACTTAATGCTCCCAGCTAATGTTCCTCCCTGGTACTACTACCTAATGCCCTTAGCTAATGTTCTTACCTACTAATCCCATTTAATGCTCCTGTATAATGTTCATCATACACATTCAGGAATTCTTTAGAGTACTCACTCCATCTTCTCTTTAACTCATCTCTTCATGTTCCATATTTGCCCCTTTGCTGATATTCTCATCTGTTCCTCTTGCTTTTCTCAGAATAATAACTTCCTTCCAAAAATTCTCTTCTTCCCCTTATAGTTTGCTGATACTTGCTCATCACAACTCATTTGCCCACTTTTTCAATCCATGAACCTTCCTGTAACTATCCCAGTCATTTACACTCTTTCCCTGCAAGTAACAACCACACAACTCTCTTTTCTATTTTTTTTTTTTTTCCGCTGTCTCCCGCGTTTGCGAGGTAGCGCAAGGAAACAGACGAAAGAAATGGCCCAACCCACCCCCATACACATGTATATACATACGTCCACACACGCAAATATACATACCTACACAGCTTTCCATGGTTTACCCCAGATGCTTCACATGCCTTGATTCAATCCACTGACAGCACGTCAACCCCGGTATACCACATCGCTCCAATTCACTCTATTCCTTGCCCTCCTTTCACCCTCCTGCATGTTCAGGCCCCGATCACACAAAATCTTTTTCACTCCATCTTTCCACCTCCAATTTGGTCTCCCTCTTCTCCTCGTTCCCTCCACCTCCGACACATATATCCTCTTGGTCAATCTTTCCTCACTCATTCTCTCCATGTGACCAAACCATTTCAAAACACCCTCTTCTGCTCTCTCAACCACGCTCTTTTTATTTCCACACATCTCTCTTACCCTTACGTTACTTACTAGATCAAACCACCTCACACCACACATTGTCCTCAAACATCTCATTTCCAGCACATCCATCCTCCTGCGCACAACTCTATCCATAGCCCACGCCTCGCAACCATACAACATTGTTGGAACCACTATTCCTTCAAACATACCCATTTTTGCTTTCCGAGATAATGTTCTCGACTTCCACACATTCTTCAAGGCTCCCAGAATTTTCGCCCCCTCCCCCACCCTATGATCCACTTCCGCTTCCATGTTTCCATCCGCTGCCAGATCCACTCCCAGATATCTAAAACACTTCACTTCCTCCAGTTTTTCTCCATTCAAACTCACCTCCCAATTGACTTGACCCTCAACCCTACTGTACCTAATAACCTTGCTCTTATTCACATTTACTCTTAACTTTCTTCTTTCACACACTTTACCAAACTCAGTCACCAGCTTCTGCAGTTTCTCACATGAATCAGCCACCAGCGCTGTATCATCAGCGAACAACAACTGACTCACTTCCCAAGCTCTCTCATCCCCAACAGACTTCATACTTGCCCCTCTTTCCAAAACTCTTGCATTCACCTCCCTAACAACCCCATCCATAAACAAATTAAACAACCATGGAGACGTCACACACCCCTGCCGCAAACCTACATTCACTGAGAACCAATCACTTTCCTCTCTTCCTACACGTACACATGCCTTACATCCTCGATAAAAACTTTTCACTGCTTCTAACAACTTGCCTCCCACACCATATATTTTTAATACCTTCCACAGAGCATCTCTATCAACTCTATCATATGCCTTCTCCAGATCCATAAATGCTACATACAAATCCATTTGCTTTTTTTTTTTTTAACTTTCTAAAATGGGAACTTTTCTATTTTATCTGTCTAAATCTCTGAAGCCTGTTCCCAATTGGAACTCCCTGAAGGGGGTGGCCATGGCAGTAGAGCCTCCATGACTGGTGAACTTCACTGCCATTTCTTAGCCCTTAGTACCTCACCCTTAACAGGCCTCTGGGAGAAGGCCAATCTTGCACATTGTTTGTAGAGGCTCTTACCTAATGTTCCTATTGACTACTACCACCTAATGCTCTTGCCTAATGTTCCTACCCACTACTTGTACCTAATGCTACTTCTGTCTGTTGCTCCAAACATTTTGTCAAAAGGCAGGGGAAATGCTAATTGCAGAAAATCTAGAGTTACAAAGAATGAGCTGTGTGAGTTAAGTGTTGTCAAGTATTATGTATAACAAGGAGAGATTGTATGTTTGTGGAAAGAATGCCAGTAGTCCACGTGGGTGAGGCAGAAAGAAAAGACAGCGGCCTGGGTCAGAGGAGTGCAACTTGACAACTGCTGAAGTGCTGGCTCACTAAGTTGATCTCACTAACCCTCCTAATACCCAGGCAAGTAGCACTGGTGATATACCTCCCTGTTCATTTTTCTGCCTTCCAGTTACTACCTACCTCTCTTTTCTATTTCATTTGCAGTGTAACTTCAATCTACCGCTCTTTACATTTCTCACGTGCCCACCTCCCAGCTCCTCATGCCTCATTCTCTTCTACAGGCAGTACTGCTTCCTTAATTACTTTCTATTCCTCAGCCACTCCCCTAGCTTCATTTACTCTCACTTTTTGCTGCTCTACACTTAATATCTTTGGGTATCTCTTTACATAAGTCTCTTTTCCAAGCTCAGTCTCTTTCACCACCCTTTTCTTACCCATATGATTTTTTCCTATCCAAAAGCCACAAGTCCTCACCCTCACCTCCACCAAGTAATGATCAGACATCCCACCGGCTGCCCCTCTTATCAAATTCACATCAAAAGTTTCTCATGTACATGCCTCTCAATTAATAAATAATCCAAAAATATCCACTTGCTGTTTACCCAACTCACCCACATTCATACCTTTTTTTCATACTTGATTGCCTTTTCCTGCATTAGCATGGTAATGACAAGAACAAACAAAGAAAGGCCACATTTGTTCACAACCATTTTCTAGCTGTCATGTGCAGTGTACCGAAATCACAGATCTTTATCCACAACCAGGCCTCGGAGAACTTTCCATGGTTTACCCTGGGTGCATCACATACCCTGGTTCAGTCTGTTGACAGCATGTGGACCCCAGTATGTCAAATTGTTCAAGTTCACTCTTATCTTGTGCAAGCCTTTCACCCTTCTGTATGTTTAGGCCCTGGTTGCTCAAAATCTTTTTCACTGTTTCTTACATCTCCTGTTTGGTCTCCCTGTTCTGTTCTCTCCACTTCTGACTTATATGTATTTTCAGCCTTCCCTCTTTCGTTCTCTTCATGTGTCCAAACCATTTCAGCACAACCTCTTTTGCTCTCTCAACCATACTCTTCTTATTACTGCATATCTCTCTTACTCTTTCATTATTTTCCTGATCAAACCATCTCACACCACATATTGTCCTGAAACATTTAATTTACAACACATCCACCCTTCTATGCACAGCCTCATCTATAGTCTGTGACACGCATCCATATAATATTCCCCCTCATACACCTTTAGATTAGGCACTCCTCGTCACCAGTCTTTTTCATCATACTGTTCCACAAGCTAATCTCTATTTTCATTCACATTACTTGGTACACCATGTCCCCTAGTTACCCTCTCAACTGCCATGTTATTTACTCATGCATTCAAATCACCCATCACTCATACCTGATCCTTTGCATCAGTATTGCTGATATACCTGTTCAACTCCTTACAAAACACTCACCTCTTCTTCCTTTCACTTCTAGATGCATAAATACTGATAATCACTCACTTCAAGTAATCCACTTTCATTTTTACCCACATCAGTCTGAGGCTCACTTCCTCACATACACATATTCCCATAGCTCCCTCAGCAGAAGTGCTACCCCTTACCTTAGCTCTAGCCCTTACACTAACCCATGACTTTACCCCTAAGACATTCCAAAATTGTTCTCCCTTCTTCCCCTTGAGATTTGTTTCACTCATAGCTAGAACATGGAAGTTCCTTTCCTCAAGCATAATACCTAGTTCTGTCTGCTAATGAAGGTTACATCCATAGCTATTCAGACATTCCAGTCTGAACCTTTGAGGAGGATGAACACTCCTTGCATGGCTCCTTCTTTTGTTCCACCTTTTGAATATTGAAATATAAGAAGGGAAGGGTTTCCAGCCCTCCACTCTCACCCATTAGTCACACATAACATGTAGGGAATATATGGGAGGTATGTTCCACTCCTATACCCAAGGATGTAAAGCATATCATAGAATTGAATTATTTTATATGTTGGGATGGCCAAGACACACCATAAGCATGAAAAAGTAATGCATAAAGATTTCAGCTTGAACAAAAACTTTACTCCAGCAGGTACCTAGCATTCATTTTTTGCAATTTTTATTTCCAAAATAAGGCTAGGAATGTAAAAGTGATGAAAGATAAAAGTTAAGATGATAAGGAATGGAAGTGTAATACTTTGTTTCCAAATGAGTTGAATGAATAGGTGAAAGATCTTTATGAATTGATGGAAATGAAAGTTAAGGTGATGTAGAACCTGCTGTAAGAATAGATTGAGGAAAGAGAAACAGTTTTAAGGAAGACAGATTGGTTGTAAGATAGTAGTGCTCAAAGGGAAAATTTGAATATCTCATAAGAAAGAAAGGCATAGTGAAGAATGAAGTCCTTGATAAAAGAATTGGAGATAATGGTACATATCCTAGAGTTTGTGTACTCAGTAGGTAGGGATGGCTGAGACATTCCATGTGCATAATCAAACTGTACAGAAATTTCAACATAAACAACAGAGTAACATGAGGTACCTAACATGTATTTTCATCAGTTTTTGTACCCCATAAACTCAAAAACATGGCTAGAAACCTTTACTAAGATACCAAACCAGAGGTTGCTAAACCTACCAAATAGTTGGCCTATTTCTTTCTGTTGTCCTTTGAAATATCTCAATAATGCATCACTGAAGCTGGTTCCTTAACAGATCTGGAGCTTATATGAAGTAGATGGTCTTTTGCCATTGCTTAGTTTCATTTAGACATTTGTCAGTGGAATTTGAGATTTTCTGTACCTGTGACCTTGAAACAAATGGTTGGCTGCAGCCTACATCTCTTACTTTGTTTGTTCATTTAAGTTTTTGGAGTGGTTATGGATGACATAAGTACAAAGCAACAAACAAGTAATGTAAGAATTCATATATGTAAATTGATGTAGGGATGGAGGTATGTAGACAAGAATGGGGGTGATATACCTGTACAGAGATCATTCCTACATCTCTGGTAAAAAAAAAAAAAAAAAAAAAAAAAAAAATGTAAAAGGAGTTTGAAGGTTAAAAAAAAAGAAAAAATGTAAAGGGAGTTTGAATTAGCTTGCGTTCCAAATACTTGGTTGTTAGTAGGATGATGACAGTGATAGATGATATGGTATTACCATTTGTAAGTACTGCCTAAATATGACCAGTGGTTTGCATGTATATAGAGCATTCAACTGTAAACTTTTGAAGTGTGGAGACTCACAGTAGCAGGCATATGCTTTAAACTTGAAGGGATTTGACATGCTGCACAACCATACATTAATTTTTCTGCAGGTTTCCAAGGTTGTTCTTAAAGATGTTTTATCTCTGATTATGTGATCTTAAGGTATTGTCACTGAGGTGAGGATATTCACTTATTATAACAGGGTATGCAGTTTATCATCAAAAGTCATAGAATTTTTTTTTTTTTCTAATGGATGCATCATCCTTAGTCATTTTTACTTACTTTTTGGCTTTTCTATTGCTATTTCATCTAACATTAATGAAATGGTTTCTTTATTTTTAAATAAAAGGAAAGCAAATCAGATCAGAATAATGGATGAATTAGCAAGCTATTTTGAAAGCAGGTAAATATATTGAAGAAGCCTGGGTGGTGGCAGTGCATGATAAATTCTCCCCAGAGTCAATCATCCACCGGCCATGCCGATGAGAGATATTCTCTTGAGCTTTAGAGGAAGGAGACTGAGCAATACTAAAGTAGATGTAGAGGACTAGGCAGGTGATTCTGAATTATGTGATGATGTCTTGGCTATGGGTCATGTGGAGAAGGATTTTATGGACACTGACTCCTCCATCATCAGAAGTGGACCAAGATAAGACCAAGTGTTTTTAGTAGACTTACACTCACAGCAACTAGTAGAGCAAGATGCCTTGCCGCCACAAGAAGAGTAATGGTCCCCAAACAAAAGCCAGCAGTGCTCTGCTTGGCACCTTGACCAGTTTGGAGAAAGTTTCTTTGACATATGTCCTCTGTTCCCTCCACTGAGAAAGGACTCAATGGTCTGTTGCAGTTTGAATTCCTTTTTATTCATTGTGTATTCGATGAAAGACTTAAATGTGGGATCATTGTCTGTCCAACTGATGGAGAGATCACTTTGTACCAGCACCCATCCATGCCCATGATGGAAGCTTGAACATTTGATGGTAGAATTTGTTTTCGTGCTGCTCTGCCTGATGATTTGCTTAGTAGGAAGTTGATGTGACAAGGGATTCTTCGTACAGAAAAGTTAATACCAAATTTCAGTGATGTTACTAGTCCTCATGCCACTCAGAAGAATGTTGAACTGTTCTTAATGTGTCTAATTCTTCACTAGCTTGAAATGATTATTCCAGCACATCCACAGCTTTTACTGCAGTTTCTTCCATGTCTAAATGGTTGAGTTAGTTTCTTTCCCTTACCATTGAATGCATGGTCAAATCTGTGCCTCTGCAGGAAGTAAGTAATAAGTGCCAGTAAACACATGAAGCCCTGTAAGAGGTTTACTTATTGTGCATCCTCAGGTGTCTGAAAGCTAGCCATCATCATTCAAATGCTGTTTCTGTTGAGAGCTGTAGACTGTATGAGTTTAGCATTGATGTGATGTTAGTCATGAATGGCCTGAACTACATCTCATTTGTGTTACAATTTGTAATTATAACAGGTTTATATCTGTTTTTGGCTTCATGTTGAGCATGAAGCTATAGCCTCCCGTATGCTTCCTCCTGGATTGTTTGGAGCATTCAATGGCCTGAATCATTCTTGATTGATTGTTTAAAGTAGTTCCATCATGCACAGTATTTAGGTGACTGTCAATCTACCATTCCACATGCAGGAATTTGATATTTTTTTGTTTATGTAACTTGCCAGAAAAGCCAAAAATTTTCTGCCATTGATGCGGACACTCATAGCCTTCCCTTGTAACTTACTTTTGTATTACTCGTTTGATGTTGAATTTTGTCTCTAGGTACTTTTGTTCAATGCAGCATCACATTGTATCACATATGAAATCTGTCGTGGATACATATCCCAATTCCCTTTCTTGTTTGATTTGGATATTCAGAATTTTTTCTGCATTATTGA
Source organism: Panulirus ornatus (assembly GCF_036320965.1). Lineage (NCBI taxonomy): Eukaryota > Metazoa > Arthropoda > Malacostraca > Decapoda > Palinuridae > Panulirus > Panulirus ornatus. Next base: position 50,119,219 of record NC_092230.1, on the reverse strand, counting down.
CAAACTTAGATGGTGTCTTCTTGAGTTACTGAGGGAAAGCCATACCATCAGCAATTGATATGGATGCCTCTGGATCCTTTTTTATGGTAGACTGCTTTCTTTTCCAGTAGCTGAAACAATTTTGACTTGGCAGTTTTGTATAATCTACCATCTGCTGTTCCAGGAGAAAGGGAAAGTTCTTCAAGTTCACTTGTAAAATCATCTCTCAGGTCGAGATTTGTAGTTTGGGCAATCACAACTGATTGTGCGCTTATACTTATTGTTCTTTTACTTATACTTTACTAAGACACCACTAAATGGATTCAGGTTTTGTTTTTTGGGAGGTTCATAAGTCATTGGTTTCAGTGATGGGTTACTGCTCAGCACAGTCATTTAATGCACCAATTTGTTTTATTCTGCATGTAGATCTCTGGCAATATTGTGAAAGGAAAGGACCCTTGAGATTAGACTAGTTGGATCAACAGATTTGCAAAATGTATTTGACTACTCAGAAAGCTAAATCCCTGGGGATAGGGGAGAAAGAATACTTCCCACGTATTCCCTGCGTGTCGTAGAAGGCGACTAAAAGGGGAGGGAGCGGGGGGCTGGAAATCCTCCCCTCTCATCATTTTTTTTAATTTTCCAAAAGAAGGAACAGAGAAGGGGGCCAGGTGAGGATATTCCCTCAAAGGCCCAGTCCTCTGTTCTTAACGCTACCTTGCTAACGCAGGAAATGGCAAATAGTTTGAAAGAAAAGAAAAAAAAAAGAAAGCTAAATGACAACATGTACACAGTGCTCATCCTTTACAGTTAGTGTTACTTTAGATTTTTTTTGTGAGTGATTATTCCATCTAACAAACTAGCCGTCTTTCTACACTTTCCACAAGCAGTCATAGCCCATCTGTGCATAGCAGTGTCCTGTGATGCCTTTTGGGGATTTACTGTCTCTGTTGATAGTTTGCTCAGTTGTATAGTTGAGAGATACTTGGCTGAATGCACGACTATCATTGTGCTGTTCTGCAAATTCTGAAATCAGATGGGCAGTTTTAAATGCAATTATATCACAGTGATAGATCATCAAGTAATGAGCATAGGTCATGAAATTATATGCATACATCCAGTGAATCATCTCTTTCAAGCATGATTTATGCATGTTCTATAAACCCTTTTCTTTGGTTCTTACAAACATAGAAAAAGAGAAACAATATTGATGTATGACTCCCATAGGCTAGCCACTAAGCTATGTTGATGTTTCTTTGAACAGTTCAAAGGCTGTCATAACTTCAGGATAATCAGATGTTTGAGACTTCATCTTGCTCAACTGTGCCCTTGAAAGTTTTGCTTGTACTGAACGTATTGCACAGAGATTTAGTGTCAAGTGGGATTTGTCATTGTTTTCCTACCATGTTGATCATTTTAGTGTCATCATGGCATCATAGACTATATTATGGGATATGACTGTTCTCTTCTACTGATGTTTATTCATTACATTGTGATGGAACCAGGTGCTACTTTCACATTCTTAGTGAATATTTCAAGAGGCACAGCATTGCCAGAACACTTCCCCAGAATGCAAAGAAAGTTACAACCAAAGTGAAGGGTTTTCATGCACAAAGCAGCTTGCTTGAATTCACCTGGATAAGACCAAGCAGTTTGCTTGGCTTTAAAATGAATCATAGCACTATCATGAGAGCCTCTTGACCAAAAAGGCAGCCATTTCCTTTGAGCAGGTACTTCTTTGCATTACTTGTAACTAGATTAATTTCCCAAACTTTAGAATTACACAAAATGAATGTAACTATTGTGTTTTACTTGTCTGTAAACCTTGGAGTAATCTGTAGGGCTTCTGTGAATTGTAGGCACTGGTTTTGTTACATTACACATGACAGCTACATACTGTATCTTGGTAAATTTAACCATTGTTCATTTGTTCTTGATAATACCTTTCTAAAATGGAAAAGGTAGTTACAAATGAAAAAAAGTGTGTAACTAACTCTGTAAATGTTTTGGATTTACAGATGCATGATGGATAAGGTGAAAAGAAAAAAAGACCTCTGCTGCTTTTGTGGTATTGGAGATGACCATGAACTTGAACTAGGAAAGATGTATAATTTGGAAAATATCTCAGTACATTACTACTGCTTAGTAAGTAGAAAAATATAATGGATTGTATTTTTTGAGTTGTTGCGATGGATGTTGATATATACTGTATGTAACAACTAGTATTTTCTGTGACAGTTATGAGGCATAGTCTGTAGTTTCAATGATTTGTTCTTGCAAGACAGTCAGATGTTAACTGTAGAGAGGCAGCCAATCAGTATAGTAGCCATCTTAGGCATGAAAAGTGGCTGATTTTGGCATGATGAGTAAGAATTTGTAGATTTGATAAACAAGTATGTTTGTTTACTGGCAAGCTTAGCGGTATTCATGCATAAACTCTTGCCCTACCCTACTAACTTTAGTTCTGAGTTGAGTGCATCAGTAATAATATATCCAGGAGTGCTCATGTGTTGTAGGTTTTCAAGTTGATAGGTAGTAGATGGTTTGCAGCCAATGACCAGCAAGGTATATTACCAATGCTACCTGCCTGGGAATTGAGAGGGTTAGTGATGGCTGCATAGTGAGTCAGCACTTCAGTGGTAGTCAAACTGCACTTGTTTGACTCGGGTAGCTCTCTTTTTTTTCTGCCTAACCCACCTGTGGACTACTGGCATTCTGTCAGTAGACATACAATCTCTTCTTGTCATCCATAACACTTGACAACACTTAACTCGCATAGCTCATTCTTTGTAACTCTTAATTTTCCGACAGTGAACACCATGAGCTGGCCCTGCCTTTTGGCATAGTCATAGGAACAATAGGTAAAAGTAGTAGGGAGTAGTCAGTAGGAACATTAGGTAGGAACCACTGCAAATACTGTGCTAGAGTTGACCTCTGCCAGTAGCCTGTTAAGGTTATGGCACAGAAGGCTAAGAAGCCGCACTAGAGTTCACTAGTTAAGAAGAATGTATTGCCATGGGCATCTCCTTGAAGGAGTTCTAGTTGGAACAGGCATCAGGGATATAGATAGACAAGTTAATAGTTGTCCATTATGATTATGTTACATGATGATGCACCATTTTTGTTATAAACATAATCTGCTTTTAGATTTATAACACCATTAGTTTCTGATTAAACAAAAACATATGAAAGTGTTTTGTCTAGATTTTGCTGTAAATGTAATTACACTTGATTCCCTACTTCTGACCATCTGCACATACAACAGGTAAAAATATTATTTTTTTCATACCTATTCGCCATTTCCTGCATTAGCAAAGTAACTTTAAGAACAGAGGACTAAGCCTTTGAGGAAATATCCTCACTCAGCCTCCTTCTCTGTTCCTTCTTTTGGAAAATTAAGAATGGGAGGGGCAGATTTCCAGCTCCCCTGCTCCCGCCCCTTTTAGTCGCCTTCTACAACACGCAGGAAATATGTGGGATGTATTCTTTCTCCCCTATCCCCAGGGATATCATTGTTATATTTTTATTTATTATACTTAATTGGTTTCCCGCATCAGCGAGGTTGTGCCAGGAAACAGACGAAGAATGGCCCATCCACTCATATACACACATATATAAACACATATATTTGTCTGTTTTCCTGGCGTTGACTCGCTGGTTGGTAAGGATATTCACTGTATGTATGGTTCATGGTGAAGTGCCTGAGGATTGGCGGTATGCATGCATAGTGCGATTGTACAAAGGCAATGGGGATAAAGGTGAGTGTTCAAATTACAGAGGTATAAGTTTGTTGAGTATTCCTGGGAAATTATATGGGAGGTATTGATTGAGAGAGTAAAGGCATGTACAGAGCATCAGATTGGGGAGGAGCAGTGTGGTTTCAGAAATGGTAGAGGATGTGTGGATTGGGTGTTTGCTTTGAAGAATGTATGTGAGAAGTACTTAGAAAAACAGATGGATTTGTATGTAGCATTTATGGATCTTGAGAAGGCATATGATAAAAGACTTGATAGAGATGTTTTGTGAAAGGTATTAAGAGTATATGGCGTGGGAGGTAAGTTGTTAGAAGCAGTGACAAGTATTTATTGAGGATGTAAGGCATGTGTATGAGTAGGAAGAGAGGAAAGTGATTAGTTCCCAGTGAATATCGGTTTGCGGCAGGGGTGCGTGATGTCTCCATGGTTGTTTAATTTGTTAATGGATGGGGTGGTTAGGGAGGTGAATGCAAGAGTTTTGGAGAGAGGGGCAAGTATGCAGTCTGTTGTGGATGAGAGGACTTGGGAAGTGAGTCAGTTGTTGTTCGCTGATGATACAGCGCTGATGGCTGATTCGTGTGAGAAACTGCAGAAGCTGGAGACTGAGTTTGGTAAAGTGTATGAAAGAAAGCTGAGAGTAAATGTGAATAAGAGCAAGGTTATTAGTTTCAGTAGGGTTGAGGGACAAGTTAATTGGGAGGTAAGTTTGAATGGAGAAAAACTGGAGGAAGTGAAGTGTTTTAGATATCTGGGAGTGGATTTAGCAGTGGATGGAACCATAGAAGCGGAAGTGAGTCACAGGGTGGGGTAGGGGGTGAAGGTTCTGGGAGTGTTGAAGAATGTGTGGAAGGTGAGAACATTATCTAGGAGAGCAAAAATGGTTATGTTTGAAGGAATAGTGATTCCAACAATGTTATATAGTTGCGAGGCATGGGCTATAGACAAGGTTGTGCGGAGAGTGGATGTATTGGAAATAAGATGTTTGAGGACAATATGTAGTGTGAGGTGGTTTGATCGAGTAAGTAATGAAAGGGTAAGAGAGATGTGTGGTAATAAAAAGAGTGAGGTTGTGAGAGCAGAAGAGGGTGTATTAAAATGGTTTGTTCACATGGAGAGAATGAGTGAGGAAAGATTGACAAAGAGGATATATGTTTCAGAGGTGGAGGGAACGAGGAGAAGTGGGAGACCAAATTATAGGTGGAAGGATGGAGTGAAAAAGATTTAGAGTGATCAGGGCCTGAACATACAGGAGGGTGAAAAGCATGCAAGGAATAGAGTGATTTGGAACGATGTGGTATACTGGGGTTGATGTGCTGTCAATGGATTGGACCAGGGCATGTGAAGCGTCTGGGATAAACCATGGAAAGTTTTGTGGGGCCTAGATGTGGAAAGGGTCCTGTGGTTTCGAAGCATTACACATGACAGCTAGAGACTGAGTGTGAATTAATGTGGCCTTTGTTGTTTTTCGTAGTGCTACCTTACATGCGCGCAGAATGAGGGGTTGCTGTTTCATGTGTTGCGGGGTGGCTACGGGAATGGACGAAGGCAGGAAGTATGAATATGTGTATATGTTGAAATGTATAGGTATGTATATGCATGTGTGGGCATTTATGTACATGCATGTGTATGTGGGTGGATTGGGCCATTCTTTCATCTGTTTCCTTGCACTACCTCGCTAATGCGGGAGACAGCGACTAAGTGTAATGAATAATAGAATAAAGATAAATAGATTGGGGTGTCTAAATGTATGTGGATGTAACCAAGATGAGAAAAAAGGAGAGATAGGTAGTATGTTTGAGGAAAGGAACCTGGATGTTTTGGCTCTGAGTGAAACGAAGCTCAAGGGTAAAGGGGAAGAATGGTTTGGGAATGTCTTGGGAGTAAAGTCAGGGGTTAGTGAGAGGACAAGAGCAAGGGAAGGAGTAGCACTACTCCTGACACAGGAGTTGTGGGAGTATGTGATAGAGGGTAAGAAAGTAAATTCTAGATTGATATGGGTAAAACTGAAAGTTGATGGAGAGAGATGGGTGATTATTGTTGCATATGCACCTGGGCATGAGAAGAAAGATCATGAGAGGCAAGTGTTTTGGGAGCAGCTGAATGAGTGTGTTAGTGGTTTTGATGCACAAGACCAGGCTATAGTGATGGGTGATTTAAATGCAAAGGTGAGTAATGTGGCAGTTGAGGGAATAATTGGTGTACATGGGGTGTTCAGTGTTGTAAATGGAAATGGTGAAGAGCTTGTAGATTTATGTGCTGAAAAAGGACTGGTGATTGGGAATACCTGGTTTGAAAAGCGAGATATACATAAGTATACGTATGTAAGTAGGAGAGATGGCCAGAGAGCGTTATTGGATTACGTGTTAATTGATAGGCGCGCGAAAGAGAGACTTTTGGATATTAATGTGCTGAGAGGTGCAACTGGAGGGATGTCTGATCATTATCTTGTGGAGGCAAAGGTGAAGATTTGTAGGGATTTTCAGAAAAGAAGAGAGAATGTTGGGGTGAAGAGAGTGTTGAGAGTAAGTGAGCTTGGGAAGGAGACTTGTGTGAGGAAGTACCAGGAGAGACTGAGTACAGAATGGAAAAAGGTGAGAACACAGGAGGTAAGGGGAGTGGGGGAGGAATGGGATGTATTTAGGGAATCAGTGATGGCTTGCGCAAAAGATGCTTGTGGCATGAGAAGCGTGGGAGGTGGGTTGATTAGAAAGGGTAGTGAGTGGTGGGATGAAGAAGTTAAAATTATTAGTGAAAGGGAAGAGAGAGGCATTTGGATGATTTTTGCAGGGAAAAAATGCAAATGAGTGGGAGATGTATAAAAGAAAGAGGCAGGAGGTCAAGAGAAAGGTGCAAGAGGTGAAAAAGAGGGCAAATGAGAGTTGGGGTGAGAGAGTATCATTAAATTTTAGGGAGAATAAAAAGATGTTTTGGAAGGAGGTAAATAAAGTATGAAGGACAAGGGAGCAAATGGGAACTTCAATGAAGGGGGCTAATGGGGAGGTGGTAACAAGTAGTGGTGATGTGAGATGGAGTGAGTATTTTGAAGGTTTGTTGAACGTGTTTGATGATAGAGTGGCAGATATAGGGTGTTTTGGTCGAGGTGGTGTGCAAAGTGAGAGGGTTAGGGAAAATGATTTGGTAAACAGAGAAGAGGTAGTGGGAGCTTTGCAGAAGATGAAAGCCGGCAAGACAGCAGGTTTGGATGGTATTGCAGTGGAATTTATTAAAAAAGGGGGTGACTGTATTGTTGACTGGTTGGTAAGGTTATTTGATGTATGTATGATTCATGATGAGGTGCCTGAGGATTGGCAGAATGCTTGCATAGTGCCATTGTACAAAGGCAAAGGGGATAAGAGTGAGTGCTCAAATTACAGAGGTATAAGTGTGTTGAGTATTCCTGGTAAATTATATGGGAGGGTATTGATTGAGAGGGTGAATGCATGTACAGAGGATCAGATTGGGGAAGAGCAGTGTGGTTTCAGAAGTGGTAGAGGATGTGTGGATCAGGTGTTTGCTTTGAATAATGTACATGAGAAATACTTAGAAAAGCAGGTGGATTTGTATATAGCATTTATGGATCTGGAGAAGGCATATGATAGAGTTGATAGAGATGCTCTGTGGAAGGTATTAAGAATATATGGTGTGGGAGGCAAGTTGTTAGAAGCAGTGAAAAGTTTTTATCGAGGATGGAAGGCATGTGTACGTGTAGGAAGAGAGGAAAATTATTGGTTCTCAGTGAATGTAGGTTTGCGGCTGGGGTGTGTGATGTCTCCATGGTTGTTTAATTTGTTTATGGATGGGGTTGTTAGGGAGATGAATGCAAGAGTTTTGGAAAGAGGGGCAAGTATGAAGTCTGTTGTGGATGAGAGAGCTTGGGAAGTGAGTCAGTTGTTGTTCGCTGATGATACAGCACTGGTGGCTGATTCATGTGAGAAATTGCAGAAGCTGGTGACTGAGTTTGGTAAAGTGTGTGAAAGAAGAAAGCTAAGAGTAAATGTGAATAAGAGCAAGGTTATTAGGTACAGTAGGGTTGAGGGTCAAGTCAATTGGGAGGTAAGTTTGAATAGAGAAAAACTGGAGGAAGTAAAGTGTTTTAGATATCTGGGAGTGGATCTGGCAGCGGATGGAACCATGGAAGCGGAAGTGAATCATAGGGTGGGGGAGGGGGTGAAAATTCTGGGAGCCTTGAAGAAGTGTGGAAGTCGAGAACATTATCTCGGAAAGCAAAAATGGGTATGTTTGAAGGAATAGTGGTTCCAACACTGTTGTATGGTTGTGAGGCATGGGCTATGGATAGAGTTGTGCGCAGGAGGGTGGATGTGCTGGAAATGAGATGTTTGAGGACAATATGTGGTGTGAGGTGGTTTGATCAAGTAAGTGATGTAAGGGTAAGAGAGATGTGTGGAAATAAAAAGAGCGTGGTTGAGAGAGTAGAAGAGGGTGTTTTGAAATGGTTTGGTCACATGGAGAGAATGAGTGAGGAAAGATTGACCAAGAGGATATATGTGTCAGAGGTGGAGGGAACGAGAAGAGGGAGACCAAATTGGAGGTGGAAAGATGGAGTGAAAAAGATTTTGTGTGATCGGGGCCTGAACATGCATGAGGGTGAAAGGCCTGCAAGGAATAGAGTGAATTGGAACGATGTGGTATACCGGGGTCGACGTGCTGTCAATGGATTGAACCAGGGCATGTGAAGAGTCTGGGATAAACCATGGAAAGTTGTGTGGGGCCTGGATGTGGAAAGGGAGCTGTGGTTTCGGGCATTATTGCATGACAGCTAGAGACTGAGTGTGAACGAATGGGGCCTTTGTTGTCTTTTCCTAGCGCTACCTTGCACACATGAGGGGGGAGGGGGTTGTTATTCCATGTGTGGCGAGTGGGCGATGGGAATGAATAAAGGCAGACTATGAATTATGTACATGTATATATATGTATATGTCTGTGTGTGTATATATATGTGTACATTGTGATGTATAGGTATGTATATTTGCGTGTGTGGACGTGTATGTATATACATGTGTATGTGGGTGGGTTGGGATTCTTTCGTCTGTTTCCTTGCGCTACCTCGCCAAGGCGGGAGACAGCGACAAAGCAAAATAAATAAATGAATAAATAAATAAATATATATATATATCTTCATACACATTTGCTATTTCCCGCTTTAGCGAGGTAGCTTTAAAAACAGAAGACTGAGCCTTAGAGGGAACATCCTCACTTGGCCCCCTTCTCTGTTCCTTCTTTTGGAAAATTAAAAACAAGAGGAGAAAATTTCCAGCCCTCTGCTCCCTCCCCTTTTAGTTGCCTTCTACGACATGCAGGGAATACATGGGAAGTATTCTTTCTCCCTTCTCCCCATGGATGTATTTATTTCTTTATTATAATTAATCCATCTCCTGCGTTAGTGAGGTAGCGCAAGGAAACAGATGAAAGAATGGCCCAACCCACCCACATACACATGTATATACATAAACACCCACCCACACACACACACACATATACATACCTATACATTTCAACACTCAACTCTTTTTCCACTTGTACACATGCCTTACACCATTGATAAAAACTTCTCACTGCTTCTAGCAGCTTACCTCCTAGACCATTTTCCTAATATCTTCCACAAAGCATCTCTATGAGCCCTATCATATTCCTTCTCCAGGTCCATAAATGCCACATACAAATCCATCTGTTTTTTTGAGAATTTCTTACACACATTCTTCTGAAACCACACTGTTCCTCCCCAATCTGATGTCTGTACATGCCTTCACCCTCTCAGTAAATAACCTCCCATATAATTTTCCAGGTATACTCAACGAACATATGCCTCTGTAGTTTTAACATTTACCTTTATCTCCTTTGCCTTTATACAGTGGCAGTGTACATGCATTCCTCCAATACTCAGGCACTTGATGATGATCCATGCATACACTGAATACCCTAACATCCTAATCAACAATAAAGTCACCTGTTTTGTTAATGCATTCAACTGCAATATCCCTGCCTTGCTGGATTTCATCTTCTGCAAGGCTTTCACCACCTCTTTTTTTTTTTCACCAAACCACCATCCCTGACTCTTTCACTTTGTATAGCATCCTGACCTAAACACCCTACATCTGTCATCAAGCACATTCAACAATTCTTCAAAATACTCACTTCATCTCCTCACTCCATCACTACCTGTTATCACTTCCCCTTTTGCTCCCTTCACTGATGTCCCCATTTGCTCTCTTATCTTTCGCACATTATTCACTTTAAAGAAGATTGTGAAAAACATACTTTGCCAACATTTTACCAGTCACTTACAGTTTGCTCATATGTGAAATCGATGTGTAGAGGGTGCAACTCTGTTCTTTATTGATTACGTACTCGAGCTTATGGACAAATCTAATACTATTTGTATAAAACATTGTGTAAAGATACTTTTTATAAATTTAACACCATTCTGTGTCATATAATGATGAAAAAACTGAATAACATGAATGAAAATTCTAACTTAATTCTTTGGATTAATGCTTTCCTCACTGGAAGGCCACTATATGTTAAATTTCTTAATGAAAAATCGGATATTATAATTACAGATACAGAGGCTCCACAGGGCTATGTGCTGTCACCTGTGTTATTCACCATCTATACTAGTGATTGTTGCAGTCATACTGCCAACTCTTAGCTTTTCAAGTATGCAGATGATACAGCTCTCATGAGTCATGTACTAATGATGATGACGTGTATTGAGTGGAAGTAGAATATTTACCTTGAACTTAACTATCAGAAAACAAAAGAAATGGTTGTAACTTATAGTACTTTAACAGTTGCTCAGGCACCTTTATATATTACTGGCGAATTTATAGAATCTGAAGGAATATGAATATCTTGGTATAATCATTGATGATTACGTTTCTTTCGTTAGAATGTGAAGGCACTGTGCAAAAAGGTAAAATCTAGAATGTATTTTGTTAGGAAGCTTAGCAACCTTAAAATTGACATTTTATACAGCTGTTGTACAGTCAGTAATCTCATTTTCAGTCACATGTTGGTATAGAAACTGTAATTCAGATTCAAAACATAAATTGACAGAAACTATTAAGAACTATTGAATTACGGGTCTGGAATACCAGTACACAAGCAGAAGTATAAAAAAATGTATGATATAAAGATATGAAGTAATTCAGTGACCAGAATCATCCACTGAATAACAAATAACAAATGCTTCCCTCTGGAAGAAGATTGAGATCAACGAAATGTTGGACAGCTAGGTATGAGAAATCTTTTATACCCACGAGTATAACAATGATTAATAATGGGTAAGTTAGTTTAATTGGTACTCCTGGTTGCTTAAGGTTTGGAAATTCAGTTAATGTGATTTGTATGTTGTGTTATTTATTTTATATGACAATGCTCTAGGATTTTTTTTTTTTTTAGATATACATAGGTGATGAATGTAAAGATATATCTGTGTATGAAACTTCTTAAGTGGCTATGAGAAATGCATAAAACAAATTTCATGTAATTACATGACCAATAAAGTATTTTATTTTATTTTCATTTTCATTTTCATTTTCCAAAACATACTTTTATTCACCCTAATGTTTGATGAAACTCTTACCTCAACTCCCATTTGCCCTCTTTTTCAACCTGTGCACCTTCCTCTTGATCTTCTGCGGCTTTCTCTCATTCATATCTCCATCATTTGCACTCCTTCCTTGTAAGTACCACCCAAATGTCTTTCTTTTCTCTTTCATTAACCACTTACTTCTTTATCCCATCACTCTGCCCTGTTTAATCTGCTCACCTCTCACCTTTCGCATGCCACATGCATCCCATGCACATGCTATCACTTTCTCTGAATATAACCCATTCCTCACTAATCCCTTCACTTTATGTGTTATGTGCTCTCACCTTTTGCCATTCTATGCTCAATCTTTCTTGGTACTTTTCACACAAGTCTCCTTTCCAAGCTCGCTTAATCTCATCACTGTTCTTCCCAACATTGTCTCATCTTTTTCAAAAACCTGTACTAATCTTCACCCTTGCCTCCACAAGATAATGATCAGATGTCTCACCAGCTGCCCCTCAGCACATGTACATTCAGAAGTCTCTCTTTTACACATCTAAAAATTAATAAAAAATCTGATAAAGCCCATTGACCATCTCTCTTGCTCGCATACGTGTACATCTCTCTTTTTAAACTAAGCATTCCCAATTACCAGTCTTTTTTTTCAGCAGACAACTCCACAAGCTCCTCACCATTTCCATTCATAATACTGAATACCCCATGCACACCAATTATACCCTCAACTGCCACATAAATTACCTTCACATTAAAATCACCCAATACTAATACCTGGTCTTGTGCATCAAAAGTGCTGACACACTCATTCAACTGCTACCAAAACACTTGCCTTTCATGATCTTTCTTCTCATGACCAAGTGCATAAGCACCAATAACACTGGTCAACAAAGATTTTGTTTCATTGGAAAAAATATCTCGTGTATGTTTGCTTGCTGAATCCACATATGTTTTCGGAATTTCTTTAGCACCTATAGGGTTTTTGTTCTAGCATACTTGCATATCATTATATACAGTATATATGTGCCAGTGCTCTACAGAGCATTTGAAACAAAAGTTTATCAAACACAGCTATCTTCATTGTTTGTGAAGTGCAATAGCTTCTTGAAAGCACATGCCTAGATAAATGAGTCACCAGGGTCCTGCAGAAAGATGACTGGAATGTTGGAACATTCAGACAATGCCCACTTCTTAGTAGCAATTCTCTGGCAGTTGCATGCTAGAACTCAATATGTAAACAGTGTCTTTTCCACTCTGTTGGCGGATTGTGCTTTTGTGTATTCAAGTGTTGTGCTGATACCTGGTCCACCATTATAATGCTGAGAAATTGTATAGATAGTCTGAATTCATTCTGCTATAACTGTGGTGAATTGACGTGCATATCACAGAACAGTTCTTTCACACCCCTCATTAGAAAATGCTATGAGCATTACTTTTGCTGTAAAGTGGGTGATCAGGATAAAAGTTAGGCCCCTCCATATTTGTTGTGTCACATATGTCAGGATTCTAACAGCATGGGCAAAAGGTTCATGCCGTGTGCCTTTTGCCATTCCTTTGTTTGGAGAGACCCCGAAGATCATGCTTCAGATTGCTGCTTCTGCCTGACAAATTTTTTTTTTTTTATACTTTGTCGCTGTCTCCCGCGTTTGCGAGGTAGCGCAAGGAAACAGACAAAAGAAATGGCCCAATCCCCCACTCATACACATGTATATACATACTTCCACACACGCAAATATACATATCTACACAGCTTTCCATGGTTTACCCCAGACGCTTCACATGCCCTGATTCGATCCACTGACAGCACGTCAACCCCGGTATACCACATCGCTCCAATTCACTCTATTCCTTGCCCTCCTTTCACCCTCCTGCATGTTCAGGCCCCGATCACACAAAATCTTTTTCACTCCATCTTTCCACCTCCAATTTGGTCTCCCTCTTCTCCTCGTTCCCTCCACCTCCGACACATATATCCTCTTGGTCAATCTTTCCTCACTCATTCTCTCCATGTGCCCAAACCACTTCAAAACACCCTCTTCTGCTCTCTCAACCATGCTCTTTTTATTTCCACACATCTCTCTTACCCTTACGTTACTCACTCGATCAAACCACCTCACACCACACATTGTCCTCAAACATCTCATTTCCAGCACATCCATCCTCCTGCGCACAACTCTATCCATAGCCCACGCCTCGCAACCATACAACATTGTTGGAACCACTATTCCTTCAAACATACCCATTTTTGCTTTCCGAGATAATGTTCTCGACTTCCACACATTCTTCAAGGCCCCCAGAATTTTCACCCCCTCCCCCACCCTATGATCCACTTCCGCTTCCATGGTTCCATCCGCTGCCAGATCCACTCCCAGATATCTAAAACACTTCACTTCCTCCAGTTTTTCTCCATTCAAACTCACCTCCCAATTGACTTGACCCTCAACCCTACTGTACCTAATAACCTTGCTCTTATTCACATTTACTCTTAACTTTCTTCTTCCACACACTTTACCAAACTCAGTCACCAGCTTCTGCAGTTTCTCACATGAATCAGCCACCAGCCAGCGTATCATCAGCGAACAACAACTGACTCACTTCCCAAGCTCTCTCATCCCCAACTGACTTCATACTTGCCCCTCTTTCCAAAACTCTTGCATTTACCTCCCTAACAACCCCATCCATAAACAAATTAAACAACCATGGAGACATCACACACCCCTGCCGCAAACCTACATTCACTGAGAAATATAAATGGTTATTTATTTATCATACTTTGTTGCTGTCTCCCCTGTTAGCGAGGCAGTGCAAGGAAACAGACGAAAGAATGGCCTAACCCACCCTCATACACTTGTATATACATACACATCCACACCTGCACATATACATACCTATAAATTTCAACGTATACATTATACATACGCAGACATATGCATAGATACACATGTACAGAGTCATACTTGCTGCCCTTATTCATTCCCATCGCCACTCTGCCACACATGAAAATGACCCCCCCCCCCACGCACACGTGCAAGGTAGCGCTAGAAAAAGACAACAAAGTCCACATTCGTTCACTCTCAGTCTCTAGCTGTCATGTATAATGCACTAAAACCACAGCTCCCTTTCCACATCGAGGCCCCACAAAACTTTCCATGGTTTACTCCAGATGCTTCACATGCCCTGGTTCAATCCATTGACAGCACGTCAACCCTGGTATACCACATCGTTCCAGTTCACTCTATTCCTTCCATGCCTTTCACCCTCCTGCATGTTCAGGCCCTGATTGCTCAAAATAATTTTCACTCAATCGTTCCACCTCCAATTTGGTGTCCCACTTCTCGTTCCCTCCACCTCTGACACATATATCCTCTTTGTCAATCTTTCCTTACTAATTCTCTCCATGTGACCAAACCATTTCAATACACACCCTTCTGCTCTCTCAACCACACTCTTTTCATTATCACACATCTCTCTTACCCTTTCATTGCTTACTCGATCAAACCACCTCACACCACATATTGTCCTCAAACATCTCATTTCCAACACATCCACCCTCCTCCGCACAGCCCTGTCTATAGCTCATGCTTCACAACTACATAACCTTGTTGGAACCAATATTCCTTCAAACATACCCATTTTTGCTTTCCGAGATAATGTTCTCGCCTTCTACACATTCTTCAACGCTCCCAGAATTTTCGCCCCCTCCCCCACCCTCTGACTCACTTCCGCTTCCATGGCTCCAACCACTGCCAAATCCACTCCCAGATATCTAGAATACTTCACTTCCTCCAGTTTTTCTTCATACAAACTTACTTCCCAATTTACTTGTCCCTCAACCCTACTGTACCTAATAACCTTGCTTTTATTCACATTTACTCTCAGCTTTCTTCTTTCGCACTCTTTACCAAACTCAGTCACCAACTTCTGCATTTTCTCACCCAAATCAGCCACCAGCACTGTATCATCAGTATAATATTAAAATCCAAGCATACTGTTAAATCTCTTAATTAAACATCTGCTATGAGGCCAGTACCTCACAGGCAGGAATTACCTGTGCCAGAGCCTCCAGGAAACATGACACAGTAATAATGAGTGGTGATGAGAAAGTAAACCAAGTAGAGGACAATATGGATCCAACATAGTACCTCACAGTCAGGAATTACCTGTGCCAGAGCCTCCAAGAAACATGACACTGAGTGAAAATGAGTCTGGTGATGAGAAAGTAGACCAAGTAGAGGACAATATGGATCCAACATTTGAAGCAAGTTCTTCAAGTGAACCACATTTGCTGAGTCAAGATCTTAATGATCTTGTACATGATTTAGATTTACCTAAAAAGCAAGCCAAACCTTTGGGTTCTAGGTTAAAAGGGTGAAGTCTCTTCCAGATTGAAACTAAAGTTTGGTTTTATTGAGATTATCATGTCGTTTTCAAAGAATTTTTCTCCCTTGAAGATGTTCTGGTGTTTTGCAATGATGTTTGATCTGTTATAGAGGCACTTGGCCATGAATATAACACAGATGAGTGGCACTTGTTTATTGACTCATCAAAAGTAAGCTTGAAAGTGGTTCTTCTCCAAAACAGAAATACGTTCCCCTCCGTTCCTCTGGCTCATGCAGCTCACATGAAGGAATTGTATGATAATATGAAGCTTCTTTTGAAAAAGATTATGTATGGGACTTTAAGTGGAATGTATGTGGTGATCTAAAGGTTGTGGCACTTTTACTAGGAATGTAACTTGGTTACTCGAAGTTCTGTTGTTTCCTATGTGTGCGACAGCCGGAACAAGAAAAATATAAAGAAAGCTTGGCAAAAACGAACATCACTGACTCCATGGAAGAAGAATGTCATCAATCCTTGTCTTGTTGATCCTGAGAAAAGTTATCTGCCTCCTTTACACATTAAGCTCAGGTTGATAAAGAACTTTGTCAAAGGTATGGATATAACTGGCCATGGATTCACATATTTGAGAAATAAATTCCCAGAATCAGTGATGCAAAATCAAGGAGGGTAGTGTTGTAGGACCACAGACCAGGGAACTGCTTCAAGATGGAAAGTTCGATGAAGAGCTAAATGAAGTTGAAAAAACTGCATGGCTGTCATTTAAGAGAGTTTGCAAATATTTTTTTGGGATCACAAGTCAGAAAACTACTGTGATGTTGTAAAGATCTATCGACTTCCTATAAAGCTCTAGGGAGCAATAAGAGTCTAAAAATCCACTTTTTGGATTCGCACTTAAACTTTTTCCCGGAAAATCTTGGGGCAGTCAGTGATGAAAATGGCATAAGATTTCACCAGGACATTTTGGACATGGAAAAGCAGTACCAAGGAAAGTGGAGCCCCTCTATTTTGGCAGATTACTGTTGGACACTAAGGAGGGATATCTCCTGAAGCCAAATGTAGCCGAAAGTTGTACACTTCTACATTTTAGAGGTAAGTTTTTTAGAAGTAATACTCCTTTATGCTTTTTCAAAAAGAAAAAGAAAATCAAGTTGGATCAGGGAGCTGATATTCCTTTTACAACCATGGTTGTCTTTTAAAGCCATTGGTGCAAGTGAAGGGGCTCCTCTAGTGGCATTCTTTAGGAATCTCATTGTTGAGTTCAGGAAGGAGGTCTATGGCTTTCGACTAACTTCCTTATTGAGTGCTCACTCTGCTTAGGGCTAATTAACTCGTTAATGTCTCCAGACAGATGCTTATGTGAGCTAAGCACTGCCTCTAAACAGATATTTATGCAATGTTTCACGCCTTGGTTTCAAGGTCATTTTAGAAAAGGTAACATGTTTCATACTTTGAGACTCTTGCAAATTGTGTCTTCTGCCTTTATCTTTTGAAGGTCATAGGTATATACCTATAAATTCTTGTACCTTATAACAAATGTTAGGTATGAACTTAGAAGTTTATATATATATATGTATGTACATGGGAATGAATAAAGGCTGACAGTATGCATTGTGTGCATGTGTATGTGTGTATGTGTGTGTGTGTATATATATATATACGTTGAGTATCCCTGGTGATGGGGAGAAAGAATACTTCCCACGTATTTCCTGCGTGTCGTAGAAGGCGACTAAAAGGGAAGGGAGCGGGAGGCTGGAAATCCTCCCTTCATTTTTTTTTTTTTCTTTTCCAAAAGAAGAAGCAGAGAAAGGGGCCAGGTGAGGATATTCCCTCAAAGGCCCAGTCCTCATCCTCTGTCCTTAACGTTACCTCGCTAATGCGGGAAATGGCGATTAGTATAAAAAAAACTTTTATGAATGAGTAATATACGCCTATTGTAAAATTCAATTGCTCTGTCACATAAAACCTTACCAAATAAGAAAAATTCTAAAAACATTTGAATTCGGCATAAAAATTACTATAAGGTCCAACTATTTTAGTTTGTGGGACAAAAAAAGTTAAAATTTTGTTGACCAGTGTAACCATACATCTCACACCATGCACTTTCAGTTTTACCCACATCAATGTAGAATTTACTTTCTTACACTATCACACACTCCCACAACACCTGCTTCAGGAGTAGTGCTTCTCCTTGGCTCTTGTTCCTCTCACCCCCTGACTTTACTCCTAAGATATTTCCGAACCATTTTACCCTTGAGCTTTGTTTCACTCAGGGCCAGAACATTCAAGTTTTTTTCCCCAAACATACTACCTGCCTCTCCTTTCTTCTCATCTTGGTTCCATCCACACATTCAGACACCTCCAATCTGAGCCTTTGAGGGAGATGAGCACTCTATGCCTGTATTCTTCTGTTTCTTTTTTTTTTTTCTGTCTCCCGCGTTTGCGAGGTAGCGCAAGGAAAGAGACGAAAGAAATGGCCCAACCCACCCCCATACACATGTATATACATACGTCCACACACGCAAATATACATACCTACACAGCTTTCCATGGTTTACCCCAGACGCTTCACATGCCCTGATTCGATCCACTGACAGCACGTCAACCCCGGTATACCACATCGATCCAATTCACTCTATTCCTTGCCCTCCTTTCACCCTCCTGCATGTTCAGGCCCCGATCACACAAAATCTTTTTCACTCCATCTTTCCACCTCCAATTTGGTCTCCCACTTCTCCTCGTTCCCTCCACCTCCGACACATATATCCTCTTGGTCAATCTTTCCCCACTCATTCTCTCCATGTGCCCAAACCATTTCAAAACACCCTCTTCTGCTCTCTCAACCACACTCTTTTTATTTCCACACATCTCTTTTACCCTTACGTTACTTACTCGATCAAGCCACCTCACAGCAAACATTGTCCTCATACATCTCATTTCCAGCACATCCATCCTCCTGCGCACAACTCTATCCATAGCCCAAGCCTTGCAACCATACAACATTGTTGGAACCACTATTCCTTCAAACATACCCATTTTTGCTTTCCGAGATAATGTTCTCGACTTCCACACCTTCTTCAAGGCTCCCAGAATTTTCGCCCCCTCCCCCACCCTATGATCCACTTCCGCTTCCATGGTTCCATCTGCTGCCAGATCCACTCCCAGATATCTAAAACACTGTACTTCCTCCAGTTTTTCTCCATTCAAACTTACCTCCCAATTGACTTGACCCTCAACCCTACTGTACCTAATAACCTTGCTCTTATTCACATTTACTCTTAACTTTCTTCTTTCACACACTTTACCAAACTCAGTCACCAGCTTCTTCAGTTTCTCACATGAATCAGCCACCAGCGCTGTATCATCAGCGAACAACAACTGACTCACTTCCCAAGCTCTCTCATCCCAAACAGACTTCATACTTGCCTCTCTTTCCAAAACTCTTGCATTCACCTCCCTAACAACCCCATCCATAAACAAATTAAACAACCATGGAGACATCACACACCCCTGCCGCAAACCTACATTCACTGAGAACCAATCACTTTCCTCTCTTCCTACACGTACACATGCCTTCCATCCTGGATAAAAACTTTTCACTGCTTCTAACAACTTGCCTCCCACACCATATATTCTTAATACCTTCCACAGAGCATCTCTATCAACTCTATCATATGCCTTCTCCAGATCCGTAAATGCTACATACAAATCCATTTGCTTTTCTAAGTATTTCTCACATACATTCTTCAAAGCAAACACCTGATCCACACATCCTCTACCACTTCTGAAACCACACTGCTCTTCCCCAATCTGATGCTCTGTACATGCCTTCACCCTCTCAATCAATACTCTCCCATGAGAGGTGCAACTGGAGGGATGTCCGATCACCATCTTGTGGAGGCCAAGGTGAAGACCTTTCTTTTAGAAAGTGAAATACAGGAAGGGGAGGGTTTCCAGCCCCCTGCTTCCATCCCCTTTAGTTACTTTCTGTGACGTGGGGAATATGGAGGTAGAATTCTTTCATAGCCTAAGCCAGGTACCCATTTTCTTGACAAACCCCTAGGGGTAGATGAACTGCTGGGTTGACTGTGGAAGAACTGTCACAACCAGGATTTGAACCTATATGCTTGACCTTGGGTGGCCCATGAATGCATCACGGCCAGGAACGCTAACTACTACATCATTCTCTCCATTTTATTCAGCTATTTATATTTATGTTGATTTTTTTATTGTAAGGTTATGTTCAGTATGTAATATGATGTATTAAAAGAAAATAGGGAACTGTAAGCATGGAACTCCACAAGGATGTAATAATGTATTTTGAACATCTTTCAGAAGGGGATATGTTCTCTTTTGCTTAGTGTTTATATGAGAGTATGAAGAGAGTAAATCAATGATAGGCACTTATTATTGCAATGGGTTACAGTTGCTTCATGTGGAATGCATATGTATATCTAACCTTTATCAAAAGTTAGAAAATACTGATATTTAGTTTTGGAACTATTTTGTTGTTCAAAATGGTAGTTCATAAAAGCCTCATTGTTTTGTCATTTTCAGTTGTTCTCGAGTGGGTTACCTCAAAATGGTGATGATGATGAGGGCATAATGGGATTTTTGGCAAAAGACATTGAAAAGGAAGTCCAGCGAGGAAGAAAACTGGTAAGTTTTATGCATCCTTAATGTGAAAAAGTTGGTATATTGTATCCACCTTTTTGAGGGTGAAAGGTTTTATGGTGTATGTACCCTAAGTGGGGGATAAAACTAATGTTGTATTCACCTTTTGCAGGGTTTTGAAAAGTTTACATGTATATGGTTTAAAGTATTCTTTAAAATGTTCACCTTAAAAATAGAAAGTCCTTGATTAACATTAGCAGTGTGTTCATAAAAAAATGCAATTAATGAAAGAAATGTTAGAAAGGAGCAATAAGTAGAAACATTAGGTAGAAGTAGTAGGTAGGAGCATTAGGTAGAATTAGTAGGTTGGAACATTAGGCAGGAACATTATGAAGACACGGGTAGAAATAGCATTAGGTAGGAGCCTCTGAAAACACCACTTGAGTTGCTCTCTGCCAGTGGCTTGTTGAAGGTAAAGCACTAAGGGCTAAGAAGTAGGACAGGAGTTTCAGCAGTTTTGGAAACTTTTTCTGTGGCTACCCCCTTGAGGGAGTTTCCAAAGATAGATAATGAAAACAACATTGACCCATTAATTGCTGATGTGCTGTATGCTGTACTGTAAGTGTGCTGTATATGGTCTGGGTCAATTTGTAATCCCAGGCAATGTAAATAGTAGAGTAGTGAGTTAGGAAACAACTAATAGCAACTCTGCTAGTGTTTTCAACTCACTAGTCTGTAACCATCAAAGTACTGTGGAAGTTAGTTCATCATTTTTGGATGGCGTAGACAAAAGATGCACATAAATGTGTACAGGTTTTGATAGATAATGTGTATAGATGTATATAGATTATGGAGCATGTATTATGAAAGTTATAACATGAGTGCATAATGAGATGTGTACATGATTAATGTGCTTTTAAGAGAGATGCATCATATGGCTGGCAGTCCTGTAGATTGAATGTTTATTCAATTGATGTACTCATCATACACATAAGGTATATGTTAATATATTGCTTTATTTTTCTTTTTCTTTTCGTACTTGTTTGCTCTTAACTATTTTAGCAAAGGTAGCTCTAGGGACAGACTTTTCTTAGATGTCAATATACCACACACTAAATGGAGACTGGAAAAAAAAAATCATAGCAGAAAATACTGACACTGGAAGCAGTTCAGATGAACAGCTGCAAAAAAAGTTATTCAGACTGTGTAAAAAGTTTTCCTTCAGCAAAATATAACAAAACCAACTGGTGGAAATAACATTCAGGACATAATCTTTTCAAATAATGTGGTACCTAATAAGTGATATTACCGTCTCAGTCACCCTATAGTCTGATGGCAACCTCACTGAAGGGAAGCCATGCTTGGATGCTAAACTGCTTAGTCAGAACACACAAAACAGTGGAGGTGTTTTCAGTACTTTTATTTTGATAGTAAATGGATAAACTGGGACGAAAACTAATATTCTCCCTTTATTCAAAGAAGAAGGTACTAAGGATGTATTTAGCAATAAAAGGGGAATAAGTTTGTTAGGTGAAGAGGGTGGTGAGAGTAAGTGAGCTTGGGAAGGAGACCTGTGTGAGGAAGTACCAGGAGAGACTGAGTACAGAATGGAAAAAGGTGAGAACAATGGAAGTAAGGGGAGTGGGGGAGGAATGGGATGTATTTAGGGAATCAGCGATGGATTGCGCAAAAGATGCTTGTGGCATGAGAAGAGTGGGAGGTGGGTTGATTAGAAAGGGTAGTGAGTGGTGGGATGAAGAAGTAAGAGTATTAGTGAAAGAGAAGAGAGAGGCATTTGGACGATTTTTGCAGGGAAAAAATGCAATTGAGTGGGAGATGTATAAAAGAAAGAGACAGGAGGTCAAGAGAAAGGTGCAAGAGGTGAATAAAAGGGCAAATGAGAGTTGGGGTGAGAGAGTATCATTAAATTTTAGGGAGAATAAAAAGATGTTCTGGAAGGAGGTAAATAAAGTGCGTAAGACAAGGGAGCAAATGGGAACTTCAGTGAAGGGCGCAAATGGGGAGGTGATAACAAGTAGTGGTGATGTGAGAAGGAGATGGAGTGAGTATTTTGAAGGTTTGTTGAATGTGTTTGATGATAGAGTGGCAGATATAGGGTGTTTTGGATGAGGTGGTGTGCAAAGTGAGAGGGTTAGGGAAAATGATTTGGCAAACAGAGAAGAGGTAGTAAAAGCTTTGCGGAAGATGAAAACCGGCAAGGCAGCAGGTTTGGATGGTATTGCAGTGGAATTTATTAAAAAAGGGGGTGACTGTATTGTTGACTGGTTGGTAAGGTTATTTAATGTATGTATGACTCATGGTGAGGTGCCTGAGGATCGGTGGAATGCGTGCATAGTGCCATTGTACAAAGGCAAAGGGGATAAGAGTGAGTGGTCAAATTACAGAGGTATAAGTTTGTTGAGTATTCCTGGTAAATTATATGGGAGGGTATTGATTGAGAGGGTGAAGGCATGTACAGAGCATCAGATTGGGGAAGAGCAGTGTGGTTTCAGAAGTGGTAGAGGATGTGTGGATCAGGTGTTTGCTTTGAAGAATGTATGTGAGAAATACTTAGAAAAGCAAATGGATTTGTATGTAGCATTTATGGATCTGGAGAAGGCATATGATAGAGTTGATAGAGATGCTCTGTGGAAGGTATTAAGAATATATGGTGTGGGAGGCAAGTTGTTAGAAGCAGTGAAAAGTTTTTATCGAGGATGTAAGGCATGTGTACGTGTAGGAAGAGAGGAAAGTGATTGGTTCTCAGTGAATGTAGGTTTGCGGCAGGGGTGTGTGATGTCTCCATGGTTGTTTAATTTGTTTATGGATGGGGTTGTTAGGGAGGTAAATGCAAGAGTTTTGGAAAGAGGGGCAAGTATGAAGTCTGTTGGGGATGAGAGAGCTTGGGAAGTGAGTCAGTTGTTGTTCACTGATGATACTGCGCTGGTGGCTGATTCATGTGAGAAACTGCAGAAGCTGGTGACTGAGTTTGGTAAAGTGTGTGGAAGAAGAAAGTTAAGAGTAAATGTGAATAAGAGCAAGGTTATTAGGTACAGTAGGGTTGAGGGTCAAGTCAATTGGGAGGTGAGTTTGAATGGAGAAAAACTGGAGGAAGTGAAGTGTTTTAGATATCTGGGAGTGGATCTGGCAGCGGATGGAACCATGGAAGCGGAAGTGGATCATAGAGTGCGGGAGGGGGTGAAAATTCTGGGGGCCTTGAAGAATGTGTGGAAGTCGAGAACATTATCTCGGAAAGCAAAAATGGGTATGTTTGAAGGAATAGTGGTTCCAACAATGTTGTATGGTTGCGAGGCGTGGGCTATGGATAGAGTTGTGCGCAGGAGGATGGATGTGCTGGAAATGAGATGTTTGAGGACAGTGTGTGGTGTGAGGTGGTTTGATCGAGTGAGTAACGTAAGGGTAAGAGAGATGTGTGGAAATAAAAAGAGCGTGGTTGAGAGAGCAGAAGAGGGTGTTTTGAAGTGGTTTGGGCACATGGAGAGAATGAGTGAGGAAAGATTGACCAAGAGGATATATGTGTCGGAGGTGGAGGGAACGAGGAGAAGAGGGAGACCAAATTGGAGGTGGAAAGATGGAGTGAAAAAGATTTTGTGTGATCGGGGCCTGAACATGCAGGAGGGTGAAAGGAGGGCAAGGAATAGAGTGAATTGGAGCGATGTGGTATACCAGGGTTGACGTGCTGTCAGTGGATTGAATCAAGGCATGTGAAGCGTCTGGGGTAAACCATGGAAAGCTGTGTAGGTATGTATATTTGCGTGTGTGGACGTATGTATATACATGTGTATGGGGGTGGGTTGGGCCATTTCTTTCGTCTGTTTCCTTGCGCTACCTCGCAAACGCGGGAGACAGCGACAAAGTATAATAAAAAAAAAAGTTTGTTAAGTATACTAGGAAAAGTGAGTGCAATGATGTTGATTGATATAGTTAGGTCAGCAATGGAATGCAGAATAAGTGAAGAGCAAGAGGGTTTTAGGTAAGGTATTGGATGTGTGAATCAGATTTTTGCCATGACAATGGCTGTGGAAAAGTATCTTGTGAAAGGTAAGAAACTGTATACCACTTTTATGGATCTGGAGGAGTGTAACAGAGTTGAGTGAAATGCTTTATGAGATGTTTTAAGGTTTTAAGGATATATGGGGTAATGCAGACAATTATTGGATGGTGTGAAAGCCTTCTGTAGAGGAGCAAATGTATGTGTGAAAGTGGATGGTGAACTGAGTGAAAATTTCAGTATACATATGGATGTAAGGCAGGGCTGTGTAATCCCACCTTGGATTTTTAACATATGTATGGATGGAGTGATAAGAGAGATGAAAGCAAAACTAGGGAAAGAGGGTGCAGAGATGGATTGTGGTGGTGTGGTATGGCGACTAGTGACAAGCCTGTTAGCAGATGATACATTGTTGTTTGCTGAGAGTGAACAGGAGTTGCAGGTTGTAAGTGTGTTTGAAGATGTGTGTAAGCATAGGCAATTGAAAGTAAAGGCGAGTGAAATTAAAGAAATGGTGTTTGAAAGGAAACAGAGTGAAGGTATAGATTATACAAAGCCTCATAGAGAGAGAAGAAAGTGTATGAAATTGTGTTTTAGACATTAGGAGAAAGAATGGGAGACTTGACAGATTGGAAGCAATTGGGAGCTGTTTTGGGTAAATTTGGGGATATGAAAGGAGAGAAAAGGGATAGAGCAGTACATATTAAAAAGAGTCATTGGTTCCTTTATTAGAATAGTGAAGGATAGAGGTATAAGTTTGAAAGTGAAGAAAGGATTAAGGCAGTGTTTTCCAAACTTTTTTGCCTATTGTACCCCTTGTTACTTTCTTATACCTTTAAGTACCCCCATGACTGATTAAACTCAATACTTGGAAGGACAATACGAATTGTATTAATTTTATTTATTCATTTATTATACTTAAATCACCATCTCCCACATTAGCGAGGTAGCACAAGGAAACATGAACGTATGGCCCAACCCACCCACATGCACATGTATATACATAAACGCCCACACACGCATATATACATACCTATACATTTCAACGTATACATATTCCTACTTGCTGCCTTCATCCATTCCAATCACCACCCTGCTACACATGAAATAGCGAGGTAGCTCTTGGAAAAGACAAAAAAGGCCACATTCCTTCTTACTCAGTCTCTAGCTGTCATGTGTAATGCACCGAAACCAGAGCTCCCTTTCCACATCCAGGCCCCACAAAACTTTCCATGGTTTACCCCAGATACTTCTAATGCCCTGGTTCAATCCATTGACAGCACGTCGACCCCGGTATACCGCATTGTTCCAATTCACTCTATTCCTTGCATGCCTTTTACCCTCCTGAATGCTCAGGCCCTGATCGCTCAAAATCTTTTTCACTACACCCTTCCACCTCCTATTTGGTCTCCCGCTTCTCCTCGTTCCCCCTACCTCTGACACATATATCCTCTTTGTCAATCTTTCCTCACTCATTCTCTCCATGTGACCAAGCCACTTCAACATACCCTCTTCTGCTCTCTCAACCTCACTCCTTTTATTACCACACATCTCTCTTACCCTTTTATTACTTACTTGATCAAACTACCTCACACCACATATAGTCCTCAAACATTTCATTTCCAACACATCCACCCTCCTCCGCACAACCCTATCTATAGCCCATGCCTCGTAGCCATATAACATTGTTGGAACCACTATTCCTTCAAACATCCCCATTTTTGCTTTCCGAGATAATGTTCTCTTTTTCCACACATTCTTCAGTGCTCCCAGGACTTTCACCCCCTCCCCCACCCTGTGACTCATTTCTGCTTCCATGATTCCATCTGCTGCCAAATCAACTCCCAGATATCTAAAACACTTCACTTCCTCCAGTTTTTCTCCATTCAAACTTACCTCCCAATTAACTAGTCCCTCAACTCTACTGAACCTAATGATTATATGAAATGTTCGTATAATGTGAGTGCTGGACAATAAATTATTATTCAGCATAGTAAAGGAAAAAGACTAAAGAAATAACTTAAGAATGTTTGAAAATTACTTAAAATTCAATGTGAAATGTGGGTTGATGTTCACTGATGATTTCCGCCATTCTGGGCATTAGAGAGGTTACTGCAATGATCAGGTTTTGTTTCAGGTTTACATTTAGTTTGTTTCTCTGTTTTGACTTAATAACGCTTGTTGCAGAGAAAGATGCTTCACAAAGGTAGGTAGAACCAAAGGGCAGAAGGTTCCAGAGCCTTCTTTCCTAGGTCAGGGTGCTCCTTTACACAACTCCAGAACATGTAAGGGTTGAGCTTTAATATAGCAGTCTGAGGCCACAGTCTGAACACACTTCTAACAGTGCTTCCTAAAGGCAAATAGGAAACTTCTTCATGTTATTTTTAGATAGGAGGAATGGATTT
Organism: Panulirus ornatus; assembly: GCF_036320965.1. Taxonomy (NCBI): domain Eukaryota; kingdom Metazoa; phylum Arthropoda; class Malacostraca; order Decapoda; family Palinuridae; genus Panulirus; species Panulirus ornatus. Next base: position 50,092,549 of record NC_092230.1, on the reverse strand, counting down.
CTAACCCAATCCAGTTGTACAGATCTCTCATATATATCAGGAATGTAATATTTAAAAACACAGGTAAGGTTGGTCAATTGTTCCACAGTACCTAGTTTTGCTCTCTCTCTCACATCATTGTTACTGGAACATAAGCATTTGACAGAGGAAAACATGTAAAATCTCTCCCTGAGTGTATCTCCTTCCACAACTCTGTTTTCTTTTGAAAACCACCAACTTTATCATATAATGTTTGTATCTTTGCCCTGCAAAGATAAATTTAACTGATTCATTATGCTAAATATGTATACATGATATGCCAGTTGTGCAAGCTAAGAATAGTTTTCAATAAATGTGGCAAAAGGAGATCCATGTTCTGAATGAAAGGAACCTACCTCACTCGCAACTTGAACAACATGGTGAGCAACCTCCCTGACGACAGCCAGCTCACCACTGCGTGCAGTAATATCTCTGTGTGCTCAGACACTATGCTTTTACACAGTCTGTGAAACAGGCATGCATTGAGTGGCCTTGACTTTATAAAGTTGATTGATTTGACTCCATCATTCAGTATCCCATGCAACCCTGAACTCATTTTTTTGGATGCTATTGATTCTCTGTGAATGATGCAATGAGTCCACTCCACATCAGGATTTCCTTTCTTAATACATGCAAAGAGTCCCCTCACTTTCCCAGTTATGGATGCAGCAGCATCTGTACACTTGCTAGTGCAAGATTTCCAACTAAGCCCTTGTTCAGAGAAGAATTGATTAATGACATTAAAAAGGCTTCCCCTGTTCTGTGTTCTAATTTTTTGCAAAAAAGTACATGTTCATTTATATCATCTCCATCAATGTATCTCACAAATGAGACAAGTTGAGCCTGTCCACTGATGTCACTTGATTCATCAAGATGAAGTGAATAAGACTGGCTTGTTTTCAGCTTATTCACAACTTGATCAATAATATTTGTATTCATTTCATTTACCTTTCAAGAAACAATTTGATGTGACAAAGGAACAGCCTTTAGTTGGTCAGCTGCCTTTTTATGTAGCATTTTTTCAGCCATCACAACTACAGCTGGCAGTATCAGTTCTTCAGCTATATTAAATAGTTTATTAGCTTTAGCGTCTATTAAAGATATTGCTAAAGATGCTTCCAGAGCTTCGCTTAATGTGGAGGCTTTCAAAATTGTTGTCTGGGAACACTGAAAATCAGAAAGTTTTCTTTTTAAAAACTCAGCCGGTTTGCCAACATGACATGTTTTGTGTTAAGGTGACTTTGGAGATGAACTTGTTTCATACTACTTTTGGCCAACCTCTCCCCTCAAATGAAGCACAAAACTTTGGGAGGATCAGAATTTGTAGAAGTAAACCTAAAAAGCACATACTCTTCCATGTGCTGCCATTATTTAGGTAGGTCTGTTTTCTTTTTCTTTACAGCTGCTTGATTTCCTTCACTTGCATTGCTGCTGCAGCTGCTACAGCTAACACATGTTAACCATCCATCCATATTTCTTTGCTGTTAAAGAAATAACTGTCTGTAAGCTTACTTATGAATTTGAAAAAGAGATGTTATTAATTTCACTCCTAACACAAAACTGTACAAGAGTGACTCGAGTGAGGAGTTCAGCACTGTTCTTGTATGCATTTAGTCCCGTTTCCTCTCCCTCCCCCCTGCTCCCATCTCACCTCAGTTTCTTTCTGGTTCATTTTGATTTTTACTCTGTTCTTTTGTCATTCACTTGAGTTGGAAACTGCAAAAGTGTTGTGGTTATTCAGTTATTCTGTATTCTTAGACAATCACCCATGCACACATGCTAAATAAAGTTACTGACCCAAGATGCTGTATGACCAGTATGTGATAGTTTGAAAAATAATATTTTTTCAATATTTTCTCACATACCCCTTTAAACAATGCTGTGTACCCTTAGGGGTACATGTATCCAAGTTTGGACAACACTGGATTAAGGGATACCATATTCCTCCTGACCCTGACCTATGCAGCCGAAAGTGTGGAAAGGGAGAATGTTCTCTGAGAGGGCAAAAATGGGTGTTTGAAGGTATAGTAGTCTCAACATTATTGTATGGATGTGATGCATGGGCTATAGATAAGGCAGTGTGGAGAGTGGATGTGTTGGAAATGAAATTGAAAGACATTATATGGTGTGAGGTAGCTTGGGTGAATAAGAAATGAAAGGGCAGAAGAGGGGAGTGATAATAAAAAGAGTATGGTTAAGAGAGGTGAAGAGGATGTGCTGAAATGATATGGACATATGGAGAAAAAGAGCGAGGGAAGACTGACTTCTGAGTGGAGGGAACAACCAGGTGAATGGGGAGACCAAATTAGAGATGGAAGGATGAAGTGAAAAAGATTTTTAGTGATTGGGGCCTGAACATGATGGAGGGTGAAAGCTATGCATGGAATAGAGTGAACTGGAACAATGTGGTATATAAGAATGAATGTGCTGTTAGTGGACTGAACCATGGCATATGAAGCATCTTGAGTAAACCATGGAGAGGTCAGTGGGTGCCCAGTTGTAGATAGTAAGCTGTGGTTGGTGCATTATACATGACAGCTAGAGAATGGATGTGAGAGGATATGGCCTTTCTGTCACACTGATGCAGGAAATGATGATCAAGCATGAAAAAAAAAAAAAGCAGTGATCCTGATCTGACAATTCCCCTGGGAATATCTCTTTGATTGCAGGACACTGCCTTGGGGAGAAAATGTTTTTCTATCTTATTTTATTTTTTTTTATCATACTTTGTCGCTGTCTCCCGCGTTAGCAAGGTAGCACAAGAAAACAGATGAAAGAATGGCCCAACCCACCCACATACACATGTATATACATACATGCCCACACACGCACATATACATACCTATACATTTCACCGTTTACATACATATACATACACAGACATATACATATATACACATGTACATATTCATACTTGCTGCCTTCATCCATTCCCGTAGCCACCCCTCCACACATGAGATGGCACCCCCTCCCCCTGTGTGCGCGCAAGGTAGCACCAGTCTCTAGCTGTCATGTATAATGCACCGAAACCACAGCTCCCTTCACACATCCAGTCCCCACAAAACTTTCCATGATTTACCCCAGTCGCTTCACATTCCCTGGTTCAATCCATTGACAGCACGTTGACCCCAGTATAGTACATTGTTCCAATTCACTCTATTCCTTGCACACTTTTCACCCTCCTGTATGTTCAGGCCCTGATCGCTCAAAATCTTTTTCACTCCATCCTTCCATCTCCAATTTGGTCTTCCACTTATCCTCGTTCCCTCCACCTCAGACACATATATCCTCTTTGTCAATCTTTCCTCACTCATTCTCTCCATGTGACCAAACCATTTTGATACACCCTCTTCTGCTCTCTCAACTACACTCTTTTTATTACCACACATCTCTCTTATCCTTTCATTACTTACTCGATCAAACCACCTCCTACCACATATTGTCCTCAAACATCTCATTTCCAACACATCTACCCTCCTCTGCACAACCCTATCTATAGCCCATGCCTCGCAACCATAAAACATTGTTGGAATCACCATTCCTTCAAACATACTCATTTTTGCTCTCCGAGATAACGTTTTCGCCTTCCACACATTCTTCAACACTCATAGAACCTTTGCCCCTTCCCCCACCCAGTGACTCACTTCCACTTCCATGTTTCCATCCACTGCTAAATCCACTCCCAGATAACTAAAACACTTCACTTCCTCCAGTTTTTCTCCATTCAAACTTACCTCCCAACTGACTTGTCACTCAACCCTACTGAACCTAATAACCTTGTTCTTATTCACATTTACTCTTGGCTTTCTTCTTTCACACACTTTACCAAACTCAGTCACCAACTTCTGCAGTTTCTCACCCGAATCAGCCACCAGCAGTGCATCATCAGTGAACAACAACTGACTTACTTCCCAAGCCCTCTCATCCACAACAGATTGCATACTTGCCCCTCTCTCCAAAACTCTTGCATTCACCTCCCTAACAACCCCATCCATAAACAAATTAAACAACCATGGAGACATCACACACCCCTGCCGCAAACCAACATTCACTGGGAACCAATCACTTTCCTCTTTTCCTACTTATATGCATGCCTTACATCCTTGATAACAACTTTTCACTGCTTCTAGCACCTTACCTCCTACACCATATACTCTTAATCTCTTCCACAGACTATCTCTATCAACTCTATCTTACACCTTCTCCAGGTCCATAAATACTACATACAAATCCATTCATTTTTCTAAGTATTTCTCACATACATTCTTAAAAGCAAACACCTGATCCACACATCCACTACCACTTCTGAAACTACACTGCTCTTCCCTAGTCTGATGCTCTGTGCATGCCTTTACCCTTTCAATCAATACCCTCCCATATAATTTCCCTGGAATACTCAACAGACTTATATCTTTGTAATTTGAACACTCACCTTTATCCCCTTTGCCTTTGTGCAATGGCATTATGCATGCATTCCGCCAATCCTTAGGCACTTCATGAACCATACATACATTGAATATCTTCATTAACCAGTCAACAACACAGTCAACCCCTTTTTTGATAAATTCCACTACAGTACCATCTAAACCTGCTGCCTTGCCGGCTTTCATCTTCCACAAAGCTTCCACTACCTCTTCTCTGTTTACTAAACCATTCTCCCTCACCCTATCACTTTGCACACCACCTCGAACAAAACACCCTATATCTGCCACTCTATCATCAAACACATTCAGCAAACCTTCAAAATACTCACTCCATCATCTTACTTCACCATTACTTGTTATTACCTTCCCATTAGCCCCCCTATCTGTCTGCCTATCTATCTATCTATCTATCTATCTATCTATCTATCTATCTATCTATCTATCTGTCTGTCTGTCTGTCTGTCTGTCTATCTATCTACCTATCTATCTATCTATCTATCTATCTATCTATCTATCTATCTATCTATCTATCTGATGCCTACTCCAATTGGAACTCCCCCAAAGGGGTGGCCATGGCAACAGTCTCCTTAACGAAAGAACTCAGCAAAAAGTTTTTCCTCCCTTAAAATATGTAAATCATTTACAACCATTAACTGTTTCTCACTTTAGTGCAGTGACATCAGGAAAAGATGACTGAGTCTGGGAGGGAAAGTCCTTGCTTGGCTCCCTCCTAAGTTACTTCTTTAGGAAGGTATTACAGTAATAAGAGGATGGCAGGGTATCTAGCCCCCAGCTACTGCCCTTCTTATTTGCCTTTTGTGATACACACAAGTTACATGGTAGAAATAGTTCTAATGTATCCCAGTGATAGGGAAATTACCACATACATATTTTTAGATATAAGTTTAAGGGTAAACAGAGAAGAGGTAGTGAAAGCTGGCAAGGTGGCAGGTTTGGATGGTATTGCAGTGGAATTTATCAAAAAAGAGGGTGACTGTATTGTTGATTGGTTGGTAAGGATATTCAAAGTATGTATGGATCATGGTGAAGTGCCTGGGGATTGGTGGAATGCCTGCATAGTGCTTTTGTATAAAGGCAAAGGGGATAAAAGTGAGTGTTCAAATTACCAAGGCATAAGTTTGCTGAGTATTCCTGGGAGGTTATTGATTGAGAGGGTAAAGTCATGTACAGAGCATCAGATTGGGGAAGAGCAGTGTAGTTTCAGAATTGGTAGAGGATGTGTGGATCAGGTGTTTGCTTTGTATGTGAGAAATACTTGTGAGAAATACTTGAGAACTACTTGTACTTTGTATGGGAGAAATACTTAGAAAAACAGATGTATTTGTATGTAGCATTTATGGATTTGAAGGAGGCATATGATAGGGTTGATAGAGATGTTTTGTGGAAGGTTTTATGAGTATATGGTGTGAGAGGTAAGTTGCTAGAAGCAGTGAAAAGTTTTTACCAAGGATGTAGGCATGTGTACGAGTAGGAAGAGAGGAGAGTGATTGGTTTCCACTGAATGTTGGTGGCAGGGGTGTGTGATGTCTCCATGGTTGTTTAATTTGTTTATGGATGGGGCAGTTAGGGAGGTGAATGCAAGACTTTCGGAGAGAGGGGCAAGTGTGCAGTCTGTTGTGGATGAGAGGGCTTGGGAAGTGAGTCAGTTGTTGTTCGCTGATGTTACAGTGCTGGTGGCTGATTCAGATGAGAAACTGCAGAGGTTGGTGACTGAGTTTGATAAAGTGTGTGAAAGGAGAAATTTTAGAGTAAATGTGAATAAGAGCAAGGTTATAAGCTCAGTAGGGTCAAGGGGCAAGTTATTTAGGATGTAAGTTTGAATGGGAAAACTGGAGGAAGTGAAGTGTGTTAAATATCTTGGAGTGGACTTTGCAGTGGATGGAACCATGGAGGTGGAAGTGAGTCACTGGGTGGAGGAAGGGGCAAAGATTCTGGGAGTGTTGAAGAATGTTTGGAAGACAAGAACGTTAGCTCGGAGAGCAAAAATGGGTATGTTTGTAGGAATAGTGGTTCCAACATTGTAGTATGGTTACGAGGCATGGGGTATAGGTAGGGTTGTACAGAGGAGGGTGGATGTTTTGGAAATGAAATGTTTGAGGACAATATGTAGTGTGAGGTGGTTTGATCCAGTAAGTAATGAAAGGGTGAGAGAGATGTGTGGTAATAAAAAGAGTGAGGTTGAGAGAGCAGAAGAGGGTGTGTTGAAATGGTTTGAACATATGGAGAGAATGAGTAAGGAAAGATTGAGAAAGAGGATATATGTGTCAGAGGTGGAGGGAACAAGAAGTGGGAAACCAAATTGGAGGTGGAAGGATGGAGTGAAAAAGATTTTGAGTGATTGGAGCCTGGAATAGAGTGCAAGGAATAGAGCGAATTGGAATGTGGTATACTGGGGTTGATGTTCTGTCAATGGAATGCACCAGGGCATGTGAAGCATCTGGGGTAAACCATGGAAAGGTCTGTGGGGCCTGGATGTGGAAAGGGAGCTGTGGTTTCATTGCATTACACATGCCAGCCAGAGACTGAGTGTGAATGAATGTGGCCTTTTTGTCTTTTCCTGGGACTGCCTTGCTGAAGGGTTGGGGGGGGGGGAGATGCTATTTCCTGTGTGGTGGGGTAGTGACGGGAATGGATGAAGACAGCATGTATGCATGTGTCTTGTATTTGAATTTCTGAAAGGGGAAACAAAAGGAGTCAAGCGGGGAGTGCTCATCTTCCTGGAAGGCTCAGATTGGAGTGTCTGAATGTGTGTGGATGTAACCAAGATGAGAAAAAAGGAGAGATAGGTAGTGTGTTTGAGGAAAGGAACCTGGGTGTTTTGGCTCAGTGAAATGAAGCTCAAGGGTAAAGGGGAAGAGTGGTTTAGGTATGTCATGGGAGCAGAGTCAGGGGTTGGTAAGAGGACAAGAGCAAAGGAAGGAGTAGCACTTTTCTTGAAGGAGGAGTTGTGGGAGTATGTGATAGAGTGTAAGAAAGTAAATTTTAGATTGGTGTGGGTAAAACTGAAAGTGGAAGGAGAGAGATGGGTGATAATTGATGCCTATGCACCTGTTCATGAGAAGAAAGATTATGAGAGGCAAATGTTTTGGGAGCACTTGAGTGAGTATGTTTACAGCTTTGATGCATGAGACCGGGGTATAGTGATGGGTGATTTGAATGAGAAAGTGAGTAATGTGGCAGTTGAGGGTATAATTAGTGTACATAGGGTGCTCAGTGTTATGAGTGGAAATGAAGAGCTTGTGGATTTGTGTGCTGAAAAAGGACTGGTGATTGGGAATACCTGGTATAAAAAGAGAGTTATACATAAGTATACATATGTGAGTAGGAGAGATGGTCAGAGGGCATTATTGGATTATGTGTTAGTTGATAGGCATGTAAAAGAGAGACTTTTGGATTTAAATGTTATGAGAGGGGTAGCAAGAGGGATGTCTGATCACTATCTTGTGGAGGCGAATGTGAAGATTTTTAGAGGTTTTCAGAAAAGAAGAGAGAATGTTGGGGAGAAGAGAGTAATGAGATTAAGTGAGCTTGGAAAGGAGACTTGTGTAAGTAAGTACTAGGAGAGATTGAGTGGAGATTGGCAAAAGGTGAGACCATATGATGTGAGGGGAGTGGATGAGGTATGGGATGTATTTAGGGAAGCAGTAATAGCTTGCACAAAAGATGCATGTGGCATGAGAAAGGTGGGAGGTGGGCAGATTAGAAAGGGTAGTGAGTGATGGGATGAAGAAGTAAGGTTGTTAGTGAAAGAGAGAGAGGGGTGTTTGGATGATTTTTGCAGGGAAGTAGTGCAGATGACTAGGTGATGTATAAAAGAAAGCGGTAGGAGGTCAAAAGAAAGGTGCAAGAGGTGAAAAAGAGGGCAAATGAGAGTTGGGGTGAGAGAGTATCATTAAATTTTAGGGAGAATAAATAGATGTTTTGGAAGGAGGTAAATAAAGTGCGTAAGACAAGAGAACAAATGGGAACATTGGTAAAGAGGGCAAATGGAGAGGTTATAACACGTAGTGATAAAGTGAAAAGGAGATGGAGTGAATATTTTGAAGGTTTATTGAATGTGTTTGATGATAAGAGTGGCAGATATAGGATGTTTTGCTCGGGGTGGTGTGCGAAGTGAGCGGGCGAGGGAGAATGGTTTGGTAAACAGAGAAGAGGTAGTGAAAGCTTTGTGGAAGATGAAAGCCGGCAAGGTGGCAGGTTTGGATGGTATTGCAGTGGAATTTATTAAAAACAAGGGGGTGACTGTGTTATTGATTGGTTGGTACGGATATTCAGTGTATGTTTGGATCATGTTGAAGTGCCTGAGGATTGGTGGAATGCATGCATAGTGCCGTTGAACAAAAGCAAAGGGTATAAAGGTGAGTGTTCCAACTACAGAGGCATAAGTTTGTTGAGTATTCTTAGGAAATTATATGGGAGGGTATTGATTGAGAGGGTAAAGGCATGTACAGAGCATCAGATTGGGGAAGAGGAGTGTGGTTTCCGAAGTGGTTGAGGATATGTGGATCAGGTGTTTGCTTTGAAGAATGAGCGTGAGAAATTCTTAGAAAAACAGGTGGTTTTGTATAAAGCATTTAATGGATCTGGAGAAGTTTTATGATAGGGTTGATAGAAATGCTTTGTGGAGGGTTTTAAGAATATATGGTGTGGCAGGTAAGTTGCTAGAAGCTGTAGAAAGTTTTTACCAAGGATGTGAGGCATGTGTACAAGTAGGAAGAGAAGAAAATGATTGGTTCCCAGTGAATGTTGGTTTGCGGCAGGGATGCTTGATGTTTCCATAGTTATTTAATTTGTTTATAGATGGGGTGGTTAGGGAAGTAAATGCAAGAGTTTTGGAGAGAGGGGCAGGTATGCAGTGTGTACTGGATGAGAGGGCTTGGGAAGTGAGTCATTTGTTGTTCACTGATGATACAGTGCTGTTGGCTGATTCAGGTGAGAAACTGCAGAGGTTGGTAAAGTGTAAGAAAGGAGAAAGTTGAGTAAATGTAAATAAGAGCAAGGTTATTAGGTTCAGTATGGTTGAGGGGTAAGTTAATTGGGACATGAGTTTGAATGGAGAAAACTGGAGGAAGTGAAGTGTTTTAGATATCTGGGAGTGGACTTAGCAGCGGAAGGAACCATGAAAGTGGTAGTGAGTCATAGGGTGGGGGAGGGGGCGAAGGTTCTGGGAGTGTTGAAGAATGTGTGGAAGGTGACAGTGTTATCTTGGAGAGCAAAAATGGGTATGTTTGAAGGAATAGTGGTTCCAGCAATGTTATATGGTTGCGAGGCATGGGTTATAAATAGGATTGAGTGGAGGAGGAGGGATGTGTTGGAAATGAAATGTTTGAGGACAGTATGTGGTGTTAGGTGGTTTGATCAAGTAAGTAATGAAAGGGTAAGAGAGATGTGTGGTAATAAAAAAAGAGTTTGGTTGAGAGAGCAGAAGAGGGTGTGTTGAAATGGTTTGGCCATATGAAAAGAATGAGTGAGGAAAGATTGACAAAAGAGAATATGTGTGTCAGAGGTGGAGGGAACAAGGCAAAGTGGGAGACAAAATTGGAGGTGGGAGGATGGAAAGAAGAAGATTTTGAGCGATTGAGGCCTGAACATTCAGGAGGGTGAAAGGCATGCAAGGAATAGAGTGAATTGGAATGATGTGGTATATCAGAGTCGACGTGATGTCAGTGGACTGAACCAGGGCATGTGAAGCGTCTAGGGTAAACCATGGAATGGTGTGTGGGGCCTAGATGTGGAAAGGGAGCTGTGGTTTCAGTGCATTACACGTGACAGCTAGAGACTGAGTGTGAGTGAATGTGGCCTTTTTTTTTTTGTCTGTTCCTGGCTCTTCCTCGCTGGAGGGGGTGGGGGGGATGCTGTTTTCTGTGTGATGGGGTGGCAACGGGAATGGATGAAGGCAGCAAGTATGAATATGTATATATGTATATGTGTATATGTCTCCATGGTTGTTTAATTTGTTTATGGATGGGGTTGTTAGGGAGGTGAATGCAAGAGTTTTGGAAAGAGGGGCAAGTATGCAGTCTGTTGTGGATGAGAGAGCTTGGGAAGTGAGTCACTTGTTTTTCGCTGATGCTACAGCGCTGCTGGCTGATTCGTGTGAGAAACTGCAGAAGCTAGTGACTGAGTGTGGTAAAGTGTGTGAAAGAAGAAAGCTGAGAGTAAATGTGAATAAGAGCAAGGTTATTAGGTACAGTAGGGTTGAGGGACAAGTCAGTTGGGAGGTAAGTTTGAATGGAGAAAAACTGGAGGAAGTGAAGTGTTTTAGATATCTGGGAGTGGATTTGGCAGCAGATGGAACCATGGAAGTGGAAGTGAATCATAGAGTGGGGGAAGGGGTGAAAGTTCTGGGAGCATTGAAGAGTATGTGGAAGTCGAGAACATTATCTCGGAAAGCAAAAATGGGTATGTTTGAAGGAATAGTGGTTCCAACAATGTTATATGGTTGCGAGGCATGGGCTATAGATAGAGTTGTGCAGAGGAGGGTGGATGTGCTGGAAATGAGATGTTTGGGGACAATGTGTGGTGTAAGGTGGTTTGATTGAGTAAGTAATAATAGGGTAAGAGAGATGTGTGGTAATAAAAAGAGTGTGGTCGAGAGAGCAGAAGAGGGTGCTTTGTAATGGGTTGGTCACATGGAGAGAATGGGTGAGGAAAGATTGACCAAGAGGATATATATGTCAGAGGTGGAGGGAACGAGGAGAAGTGGGAGACCAAATTGGAGGTGGAAAGATGGAGTGAAAAAGATTTTGAGTCATCGGGGTCTGAACATGCAGGAGGGTGAAGGGCGTGCAAGGAATAGAGTGAATTGGAACGATGTGGTATACCAGTGTCGATGTGCTGTCAATGGATTGGACCAGGGCATGTAAAGCGTCTGGGTTAAACCATGGAAAGTTCTGTTGGGGCTGGATGTGGAAAGGGAGCTGTGGTTTTGGTGCATTATTACATGACAGCTAGAGACTGAGTGTGAACGAATGTGGCCTTTGTTGTCTTTTCCCAGTGCTACCTGGCACACTTGAGAGGGGAGGGGGTTGTTATTTCATGTGTGGCGGGGTGGCGATGGGAATGAATAAAGGCAGACTATGAATTATGTACATGTGTATATATGTATATGTCTGTGTGTGTTTATATATGTATACGTTGAGATATATAGGTATGTATATTTGTATGTGTGGACGTGTATGTATATACATGTGTATGTGGGTGGGTTGGGCCATTCTTTCGTCTGTTTCCTTGCGCTGCTTCGCTAACGTGGGAGACAGCGACAAAATAAACAGATATAGTATATGCGTACGTATATGTATGTATACGTTGAAATGTATATGTATGTATATGTGCGTGCATGGATATTAATGTATATATATGTGTATATGAGTGGTTGGGCCAGTCTTCATCTGTTTCCTTGTGTTATCTTACAGATGCGGGAATCAGTGATTAAGTATAAATATATAAATTATGAATATGTATGTGTCTGTGTATGCATATGTTGTTATGTATATGTATATGTATGGTTGTTTATGTATATATAGATTTATATGAGTGATTGGGCCAGTCTTCATCTGTTTCCTTGCGCTACCTCACTGACTTGGGAAACAGCGATTTAGAATAGATATTAATAAGTTCAATAGAAGAGTACAGTGACCCAAAAGAATAAATTGATGCAATATTTCAATATTAAGGTGTATACATCTATAATCTTTTGGAAATACTGAGTAGAGCTGTTGTTGATTGTCATCAGCAGTTTGACTTATAAAATGGCAACTATCATTGTAGCAATGCCAGGTGTTGTCATACTAAACTCACCATGAAACAGTCAGCAAAAAGGTTAGTAAGGTCTGCTGAGAACAGTACAATCTGTCAAGTTTCAGACTGAGCCAGAGAACACAGTGAAATAAAAGCTTATTAGCTAATGTAAAGGAAAATTACCAACTATGCATAACCAAATTTGGTTTTTAATATGATGACCACCATTGTAGTTATGCCAAGCTCCTTACAACATTTAGTGATGTGCACTCATCCAACACCATTTACCCCAGAAGATGAAAACCTTTGTCATTGAGTAATACTCACTGATATACTGTCTTGTTAGTGTTATATGCCATAGATATGCACAGTTTGAGTGGTTTATTTTCAGTATCCAGTATGGAATGTAACTCCTCCCCTTTACAGTGAGAGCTTATCTTTGCCTTGAAGAATTTTGCTTTAGATGCCATCTTCTTGGAACAAATACAAGGATACTTTTTTGTTATAACAAGGGATGCCTGTGTTTTTAAGTTAGTTTTTTGAATATCCTCTGGGTTGGTAGATTTTAGAGCTGCACATGATAAGACATGTAGTTCATTAATGAGTTGATTACATTTGTAAACAAATAGAAAAAATTTTGTATTTTATCCAGATGCTTTTCCAAATAATGACTCTAACTTTATTTGTTTTTGTTTTTCAGTCATGCTCATACTGTCTCAAGAAAGGTGCAACAATTGGCTGTTCAGAAAAGAAATGTCGAAGAACATACCACTACCATTGTGGATTGAAGCATTATGCTGTTTGCAGGTTTTCTAATGATTTCAGGTCTGTGGTCTATAAAAACATCTGGATATTTGAAATGTTTGAGAACAATGTGTTGTGTGACGAGGGTTGATCAAGGAAGTAATGATTAGGTAAGAGGGAAGCTTGATAATAGGAAGAGTATGAATGAGAGAAATGAAAGGGTGTGGTGAAATGTTCTGGGCATATGGAGAGAATGAGTGTGGAGAGGTCAGCAAAGAGGATATGTTTGTCAGAAGTGGAGGGGACAAGGAAAAAGGGGAAACCAAATTGGAAATGGAAAAATGGAGTGAAAAAGATTTTGAGTGCCCAGGGCCTGAACATGCTGGAGTGAAAGGATTGAATGAATTGGAGTGATGTGGTATACAGCAGTGACTTGCTGTTAGTGGACTGAGCCATGGCATATAAAATAGTCAGAGGAAACCATGGAAAGGTCTGTGAGGTCTGTTTGTGAATAGGGGGCTGTGAAGTTAGTGCATTACATATGACTGCTAAAGAATTGATATGTGAGTGCATGAGGCCTTTTTTATGTTTGTTTCTGGATCTGCCTCACTAATTTGGGAAACAGCGAACTAGTTACAATGGTTTTACCTCTGAAACACTGAAAGTCAGCTATTGATCTCCCCAAGGAGCATTTCTTTCTTAGGCTCTCTTCAGTCTCTTCTTGTATGATCTCCCATCACCTTAGGCAAACCTCAAGATGAAGGTCCTTTCATGTGATCTCACAATTTCATCGCAACACCCTAATACCAGAGGAGTAACATCAGATGAGCAGCGTTACATTACAGAATTGGAACATTAGCTAACCCAGAGCAGAATGTCTTCATGTAAGTCTTCAGTCACTCTTGTAACCCCAGTCACACGGATTGAGCTCATGATACCCCAGTCCTTTCGAATGGACAGTCTCCCACTGAACAAAACACGAAATATTCTAGGTATCACATACTACATATGCATGACATTCACTCCCCATGCCAATAACATTAACACAAAAACAACACACACCTAAATGGTCTTAGAACATTAACTGGCATCAGATTTGGACAAGAAAAGAATACCTCAACATCTTATACAAACAGTTCATTTGCTTTGCTTTAAACTATGCTTCACCAGACTCGGCTTCTACTCTTTCTTAAGGAAATATAACAAATCTGCAGTCTGCACAAGATAGTGCATTCATTGGCTGTTTAGCAACCAGAAACCCTAAACACCCTTAAAGTGAGTTACATAGATTCACAAACCACAGAGACCAAGGACCACACAAGACCAAGGTCCATTCGAGGTGGGGGGGAGAGAGAGAGAGAGAGAGAGAGAGAGAGACTTGTAAGCAGAAGAAAAGGATAACAAAGCAAAGGTTTTCTCCCCACACTCCACTCCCTCTGGCACATGCTAGTAGGAAAACAGGTAGAAAAAATCTTTGCAGGAAATTTTTATAGGAAAGGCATAAGTAGTATGAACATGAATATGTCATGAATCTCATCACCAGTGACGTTCATCCTTTCACTTTTTCTTATAAAGGCAATAAGGATAAACGTGAGCTCTAGCTTTTCAACTTACCATGCCTATATTATTCCTAATGCTGTAGAATGAGAGAGTAATTCTCAGTTACTCTCTCAAGGCAGGTAATATGGGTTAATCAATTTAGTATGATACCTTAACAAGGCCAGGGAGAGATCTGTGGTTGAGAAGGTAGCATTATACACCATTGTGGTATGATGACTGATCAAATGAATTATCGATACCGGAGAGTGACAAGTGATGATCAAGCCTAGTTTTAAAGATATTAAGGGTGGTGAAAGCTTTTCAGAAGATGAAATCAAGCAAAGTGGTGGGTTGGATAGTATTGCAGTTGCATTTATTAAGAAAGAGGGTGACTGTGTTGTTAATTGGTTGGTAAAGATTTTCTCTCTTCTCATGTCTTTCCCTGTAACTATGACCTGGCACATTTCAAAAGATAAGTCTTTCACTTTCTCAAAAATTTGTAAATACTTTCCCTTGTCTTTCCTTTTTCCATTTCATAATTCTCTATGTATTTCAATCCTTAAATGTGGACTTTTGTCCATGACTGGAGCCTTCAACATAAAAAGAAAATGTATAGATCATGGTGAAGTGCCTGAGAATTGGTGGAATGCATGTTTAGTGCCATTGTACAAAGGCAAAGGGGATAAAGGTCAGTGTTCAAACTACAGAGGCATTTGTTTGAACACTCACCCTTTATTCTCTTTGCTTTTGTACAGTGGCACTTATACATGCATTCTGCCAATCCTCAGGCACTTCACCATGATCCATTCATACACTGAAAATCCTTACCAAAAAATCAACAACACAGTAACCCCCAATCTTGATAAATTCAACTGCAGTACCATCCAAACCTGCTGCCTTGCTGGATTTCATATCTTCCGCTAGGCTTTTACCACCTCTTCTCTCTTAATCAGACAATTCTCCCTGACCCACTCATTTCGCACACCACCCCGACCAAAACAACCTACATCTGCCATACTATCATCAAACACATTCAACAAACCTTCAAAGTACTCACTCCATCTCCATTTCACTTTATCACTACCTGTTACCACTCCTTCGCCCCTTGTGCCCTTCATCGATGTTCCCATTTGTTCTCTTGTCTTTTGCATGTTATTTACCTCCCCTGAAAACATCTTTTTATCCTCCCTAAAGTTTAATGATACTCTCTCACCCTTACTCTCATTTGCCTTCTTTTTCAACCCTTGCATCTTCCTTTTGACCTCCTGCCACTTTCTCTTATACATCTCCCAGTCATTTGCACTCCTTCCTTGTAAGTATCATCCAAACACCTCTTTTCTCTTTCACTAGCAACTGTATTTCTTCATCCAACCTCTCACTACTCTTTCTAATCTGCCCACCTCCCACCTTTTTCATGCCACATGCATTTCTTGCACATACCATCACTTCTTCCCTAAATACATCCCATTCCTTACCCATTCCCTCATGTCATTTGCTATCACATTTTGCCATTCTACATTCAATCTCTCCTAGTACTTCCTCACACAAGTATGCTCTCCAAGCTCACTTACTCTCATCACTCTTTTCTCCCCAACAACCATTCTTCCTTTTTGAAAACCTCTACAAATCTTTGCCTCCACAAGATAGTGATCTGATATCCCTACAGCTGCCCTTCTCAGCATATTATTATCCAAAGGCTTCTCTTTTACACTCCCATCATTAACACATAATCCAGTAATGCCCTTTGACCATCTCTCCTACTCACGTTCGTATACTTGTGTATATCTCTCTTTTTAAACCAGGTATTCCCAATCACCAGTCTTTTTTTCAGCACACAAATCCACAAGCTCTTCACCATATCCATTCATAACACTGAACACCCCATGTACACCAATTATACCCTCCTTTGCAACATTACTGACCTTTGCATTTAAACCACCCATCACTAATACCCAGTCTCATGCACCAAAACTGCTGACACATTCACTCAGCTGATCCCAAAACTCTTGCCTCGTATGATCTATTTTCTCGTGACCAAGTGCAGAAGCACCAATAATCACCCATCTCTCTCCATCCACTTTCAGTGTTACCCACATCTATCTAGAACTTACTTTTGGACACTATCACACACTCTAACAACAACTGCTTCAGTAGTAGTGCTACTCTTTCCTTAGCCCTTGTCCTCTCACCAACCCCTGACTACTCCTAAGATGTTTCCAAACCATTCTTCCCCTTTACCTTTGAGCTTCATTTCACTCAGAGCCAGAACATCAAAGTTTCTTTCCTCAAACATACTACCTATCTCTCCTTTCTTCTAATCTTGGTTACTTCCACACAGATTCAGACACCCCAGTCTGAGCCTTCGAGGAGGATGAGCACTCCCCGCTTGATTCCTTCTTTTGTTTCCCCTTTTAGAAATTGAAATACATACATATTCGTACATATACATATCTCCATATACACATATACACATACACAAACATATATACATATACATATTCATACTAGCTTTCCTTCATCCATTCCCAGTGCCACCTTGCCCCACAGGAAACAGCTTCGCCACCCCTGGGTCAGTGAGGTAATGCCAGGAAAAAGAAAAAGAGACCACATTTTTTCATTATCACTCTAGCTGTCAAATTTAGGCTCCACCTTCTTGTTCCTTCCACCTCTGACACATCTTTTTTGTCAACCTTTCCTTACTCATTCGTTCCATATGTCCAAACCATTTCAACACACCCTCTTCTGCTCTCTCATCCACACTCTTTTTATTACTGCACATCTCTCTTACACTTTCATTACTTACTCGATTAAACCACCTCACACTACATATTTTCCTTAAACATTTCATTCCCATCACATCCACCCTCCTCCATACAACCCTGTCTATAGCCCATGCCTAGCAACCATATAATATTGTTGGAACTACTATTCCTTCTAACATGCCCATTTTTGCTCTCAGAGAGAACCTTCTCTCTTTCCACACATTCTTCATCGCTCCCAAAACCTTTGCCCCTTCCCCCACCCTATGACTCACTTGTGCTTGTACGGTTACATTCGCTGCCAAGTCCACTTCCAGATATTTAAAACACTTCTTTTTCTCCAATTTTTCTTCATTCAAATAGAATGGAGAGGTAAAAGTGTTGGCAAGTGAGAAGATGAATCAGGAAGAATACAGGGAGGACCTTGAAAGGAAGGTAATTGAAAGCTTAGGTGGAAATGCTGTAAATGTAGGAATTCAGTCATGTGTGAATGAGATGTTTGAAATGTAAAGGTTGTAGAATCAGTATTTGGATACAAGGTAGTAAGATACAGGAGTAAAAAGGGCAATGCATGGTGGACAGAAGAGATTAGCAATGCTGAGGAAGAGAAGAAAAAGACATAAAGTAGATAATTCAGTAGGAATGTACCAGTAGAAGTTCAGCTAAGGAGGAGGAAAGAATACAAAATGTAAGTAGAATGTTAAGAAGCTGATAGAGGAAAGCAAAAAAAGAGCAGTTGAAGATTTTGGAAGAAAGTTAAGTGGAAAGTTTCAGGATAATAAGAAACTCTACTGGAAGGAGTTGAAAAAGGAAAGAAGTGGATGTAAGAGTGGAAATGTTGATGTGAGAAGTAAGGAAGGGGAATTGCTGAATCAAAAGGAGGAAGTGAAGGAAGATTGAAAGAGTATGTTGAAGAACTGATGAATATAGGAGAAGGGGAGGCAGCAGTTGCTACATGCATGGGTATGGAGGAGGGAAGGAAGAGGATACAAGTGCAGGAGCGTATAACAAAGAGGGAGATAAGAGGGGCAATAATGAGACGAAAGGTAGGAAAGGCACCTGGAGTGGATAGGATTACGGCTGAAATGCTGAAGTATGGAGAAGAAAGTGTAATTGAGTGAATGCATCTAATATGTAATTTAGCATGGAAAAAGAGGGTTGTGCCTGAGGATTGGGAGAAAGCTATTATTGTTCCATTATTCAAAGAAAAAAGAGCAAAGGATGTATGTAGCAACTGTAGGAGAACAAGTCTATATAGTATACCAGGAAAAGTGTATGCAAGAATATTAATTGACAGAGTGATGGAAGTGACTGAATGCAGAATAAATGAAGAGCAAGGGGGTTTTAGGAAAGGTAGGGGATGTGTGGATGATATTTTTGTAGTAAAGATGGCAGTGGAAAAATATTTAGCAAAAGGTCAGAAGTTGTATGCAACTTTTATGGACCTGGAGGAAGCGTATGACAGAGTCAAGTGGAATGTTTTGTGGGATGTGTTAAGGATATATGGTATAGGGGGAAAACTGTTGAATGGTGTAAAAGCCTTCTATATAAGAGTAAATGCATGCGTAAGAGTGGATGGAGAGCTGAGCAAAAGTTTTGGGATGTATATAGGTGTGAGGCAGGGCTAAGTGATGTCACTGTGGCTTTTTGATATACATGTATGGATGGAGTGATAAGAGAGGTGCAAGCAAAACTAGGGAAAAGTGGTGGCGATGGAGTGCAGCAGAGATATGGTGGCTAGTGGTAAACCTGCTTGTAGATGATGCTGTGTTCTTTGTGGAGAGTGAAGAGGAGTTGCAGAAGGTTGTAAGTGTGTTTTATGATGTGTGTTAGTTGAGGAGATTTGAAGTTGAATGCAAGTAAAAGTAAAGTAATGGTGTTTGAAAGGAAATGGTGTGAAAGTGTAGGTTTTGTAAAACTGTATGGAGTGGAAGAAGAAAGTGTACTACATGGTGCTGTGGATATGGGGGGGGGGGATAAAGACTGGAAAAAGTGAGGGAATTTAAGTATTTGGGAGCTGTCTTTGGTAAGTGTGGTGTTATGGAAGAAGAGAAAAGGGAGAGAGCAGTACGAGGTAAAAGAGTCATTGGGTTCCTTGATAGGATAGTGAAGGGTAGAGGTGTAAGTATGAAAGTGAAGAGAGGATCAAGGGACAACATAGTCCTCCCAAGCCTGACCTATGCAGCTGAAACATGGACGTGATATGAGGCATAGAGGTCAAGAATGCAGGCTGTGGAAATGAGCTATTTGAGAAGAGTATGAGGTATGACAAGATGGAATGAAGAAAGAAATGAAAGGGTTTATGAGAGATGTATTATGGCAAGGAATGCAAAGAGAATGAATTGTGAAGTGGTTCAATGGGTGAAACATAATACTTTGAGGTGGTTTGGGCACATGGAAAGAATGCAAGACTGGAAGTTTACAAGGAAGTGTATGATAGAACAATTAAAAGGGATGGTGTGAGTGACATGTGCCTGTGACATGGGAAAATAGTGTGGAGGAATAGTGGAGGGAGAGAAACAGTTGTAGAATGCATGAAATGGTGTATGCGAGGGAGGCATCTAAGGACAGGGATATGTGGAGACTCTTCTGCCGTGGCTACCCTTTGATGAGAGTTCCTGGAGGGAATGGGCATCAGAGATGCATATTGATAGATAGATCAAACTTACATCCCAACTAACATGTCCCCCAACCCTGCTGAACCTAATAACCTTGCTCTTATTCACATGTACTTGAAGCTTTCTCCTTTCACACACTTTTCCAAGCTCAGTCACCAACTTCTTCAGTTACTCACTTCAGTCAGCCTCTAGTGGTGTGTCATCGGTGAACAACAATTGACTTACTTCCCCGGCCCTCTTATCCCCAACTTACTGCATTCTCACCCCTCTCCAAAATCTTGCATTTACCTCCCTAATAACCCTAATCACTCTCCTCTCTTCCTACTCCTACACATGCCGTACACTCTAGAAAAATGTACAGTCTCACTGAAGAACTTTTCACTCCAAAGCAGTTCATCCTTTCCCTGCTGTTAACTGTTTTACCGCCTTGAACATGTGGGAACCGCTGGAGAAGGCGTCCTGAGGATATGATAGTAATAATGATATTATTATTGTTTTGTATCATTAATACATCCCTGGGGATAGGGGAGAAAGAATACTTCTCACGTATTCCCCGCATGTCATAGAAGGCGACTTAAGGGAGTGGGAGCAGGGTACTGATAACTCCCCTCCTTGTATTCAAATTTCTAAAACAAAAGAAAGAGTCATGCAGGGAGTGCCCATCCTCCTCGAAGGCTCAGATTGGGGTGTCTAAATGTATCTGGGAGTGGATTTAGCAGAGGATGGAACCATGGAAGTGGAAGTGAGTCACAGGGTCGTGGAGGGGATGAAGGTTCTGGGAGTGTTGACGAATGTGTGGGAGGCGAGAACGTTATCTTGTAGAGCAAAACTGGGTATGTTTGAAGGGATAGTGGTTCTAACAATGTTATATGGTGTGGGCTATAGATAGTGTTGTGCGGAGGAGGGTGGATGTGTTGGAAATGAAATGTTTGAGGACAATATGTGGTGTGAGGTGGTTTGATCGAGTAAGTTATGAAAGGATAAGAGAGATGTATAGTAATAAAAATAGTGTTGTTGAGAGAACAGAAGAGGGTGTATTGAAATGGTTTGGTCATATGGAGAGAATGAGTGAGAAAACATTGACAAAGAGGATATATGTGTCAGAAGTGGAGGGAATGAGAAGTGGGGGACCAAATTGGAGGTGGAAGGATGGAGTGAAAAAGATTTTGAGCGATCTGGGCCTGAACATACAGGAAGGTGAAAGGCGTGCAAGGAATAGAGTGAAATGGAACGATGTGGTATACCAGGGTCGACATGCTGTCAGTGGATTGAACCAGGGCATGTGAAATGTCTGGGGTAAACCATGGAAAGTTTTGTGGGGTCTAGATGTGGAAAGGGAGCTGTGGTTTCAGTGCATTACACGTGACAGCGAGAGAGTGAGTGTGAACGAATGTGGCCTATGTTGTCTTTTCCTAGCGCTTCCTCGCACGCGCGGGAAAGGGGGTTGCCATTTCATGTGTGGCGGGGTGGCAACAGGAATGGATGAAGGCAGCAGGTATAGATATGTACATGTGTATATGTGTATGTATATGTATGTATACATTGAAATGTATAGGTATGAATATGTGCGTGTGTGGGCATTTATGTATATACATGTGTATGTGGGTGGGTTGGGCAATTCTTTTGTCTGTTTCCTTGCGCTACCTCGCTAACACAAGAGACAGCAACTAAGTATGATATAATATGATATATAGGTAGTATGTTTGAGAAAAGGAACCTGAATGTTTTGGCTTTGAGTGAAATGAAGCTCAAGGGTAAAGGGGAAGAGTGGTTTGGGAATGTCTTGGGAGTAAAGTCAGGGGTTAGTGAGAGGACAAGAGCAAAGGAAGGAGTAGCACTCTTAAAGCAGGAGTTGTGGGAGTATGTGATAGAGTGTAAGAGAGTAAACTCAAGATTGATATGGGTAAAACTGAAAGTGGAAGGAGAGAGATGGGTGCTTATTGGTACCTATGCACCTGGTCATAAGAAGAAAGATCATGAGAGGCAAGTGTTTTGGGAGCAGCTGAGTGAGTGTGTTAGCAGCTTTGATGCACGAGACCGGGTTATAATCATGGGTGATTTGAATGCAAAGGTGAGTAATGTGGCAGTTGAGGGTATAATTGGTGTACATAGGGTGTTCAGTGTTGTAAATGAAAATGGTGAAGAGTTTGTGGATTTGTGTGGTGAAAAAGGACTGGTGAATGGGAATACCTGGTTTTAAAAGAGAGATATACATAAGTATACGAGGTGAGCAGGAGAGATGGCCAGAGGGCATTATTGGATTATGTTTTAATTGATAGGCATGTAAAAGAGAGACTTTTGGATGTTAATGAGCTGAGAGGGGCAGCTGGAGCATCTTGGGGGATGTCTGATCACTATCTTGTGGAGGCGAAGGTGAAGATTTGTAGAGGTTTTCAGAAAAGAGGGGAGAATGTTGGGGAGGAGAGAGTGATAAGAGTAAGTGAGCTTGAAAAGGAGACATGTGTGAGAAAGTACCAGGAGAGATTGAGTGCATAATGGCAAAAGGTGAGAGCAAATGACGTGTGGGTAGTGGGGGAGGAATGGGATGTATTTAAGGAAGCAATGATGGCTTGCGCAGAAGATGTATGTGGCATGAGAAAGGTGGGAGATGGGCAGATTAGAAAGGGTAGTGAATGGTGGGAGGAAGAAGTAAGATTGTTAAAGAAAGAGATGAGAGAGGTATTTGGATGATTTTTGCAGGGAAGTAGTGCAAATGGCTGGGAGATGTATAAAAGAAAGCAGCAGGAGGTCAAGAGAAAGGTGCAAGAGATGAAAAAGAGGGCAAATGAGAGTTGGGGTGAGAGAGTATCATTAGATTTTGGGGAGAATAAAAAGATGTTTTGGAAGGAGGTAAAGTGCATAAGACAAGAGAACAAATGGGAACATCGGTGAAGGGGGCAAATGGGGAGGTAATAACAAGTATTGAAGTGGGAAGGAGATGGAGTTAGTATTTTGAAGGTTTGTTGAATGTTTGATTATAGTGGCAAATATAAGGTTTTTGGTTGGGGTGATGTGCAAAGTGAGAGGGTCAGAGAGAATGGTTTGGTGAACATAGAAGTAGTGAAATCTTTGCGGAAGATGAAAGCCAGCAAGGCAGTGGTTTTGGATGGTATTGCAGTGGAATTCATAAAAAAGGGGGTGACTATGTTGTTGATTGGTTGGTAAGGATATTCACTGTACGTATGGATCATGGTGAAGTGCCTGAGGATTGGTAGAATACATGCATAATGCCATTGTACAAAGCCAAAGGGGATAAAGGTGAGTGTTTAAATTACAGAGGCGTAAGTTTGTTGAGTATTCCTGAGATATTATATGGGAGGGTAACTGAGAGGGTAAAGGCATGTAGAGAGCATCAGACTGGGGAAGGGCAGTGTGGTTTCAGAAGTGGTAAGGGATGTGTGGATCAGGTGTTTGCTTTGAAGAATGTATGTGAGAAATACTTAGAAAAACAAATGGATTTGTATGTAGTATTTATGGATCTGGAGAAGGCATATGATAGGATGGATAGAGATGCTTTGTGGAAGGTTTTAATAATATATGGTGTGGGAAGTAAGTTGCTAGAAGTGAAAAGTTTTTACAAAGGATGTATGGCATGTGTACAAGAAGGAAGAGAGGAAAGTGACTGGTTTCCAGTGAATGCTGGTTTGTGGCAGGGGTGCGTGATGTCTCCATGGTTGTTTAACTTGTTTATTAATGGGGTGGTTAGGGAGGTGAATGCAAGAATTTTGGAGAGGGGGGGCAAGTATGCAGTCTGTTGTGGATGAGAGGGCTTGGGAAGTGAGTCAGTTTTTCTCCATTCAAACCTACCCCCTAATTTACTTGTCCCTCAACCCTACTGAACCTAATTACCTTGCTCTTATTCACATTTACTCTCAACTTTCTCCTTTCTTACACTTTACTAAACTCAGTGACCAACTTCTGCAGTTTCTCACCCGAATCATCCACCAGCGCTGTATCGTCAGCAAACAAAGACTGACTCACTTCCCAAGCCTTCTCATCCAGTAAAGACTACATACTTGCCCCTCTATCTAAAAGTTTTGCTTTCACCTTCCTCCCCAACTCATCCATGAACAAATTAAATAACCATGGAGAGATCACACTCCTCTGCCGCAAACTGATATTCACTGGGAACCAATCGCTTTCCTCTCTTCCTACTCATACACATGCTTTACATCCTTGGTAACTTTTCACTGCTTCTTGCAACTTGCCTCCCACACCATATACTCTTAAAACCTTCCCCAAAGCATCTCTATCAGCCCTATCATATGCCCTCTCCAGATCCATAAATGCTACTTACAAATCCATCTGTTTTTCTAAGTATTTCTCACATACATATTTCAAAGCAAACACCTGATCCACACATCTTCTACCACTAATGAAACCACATTCCTCTTCCCCAGTCTGATGACTGATATATGTAGATAATGAAATGGACAGATCCATGGTGTATTCACTTTTCGCTCTGATGCTATTCACTGCTTTCTGTTGCATAATCATTTGTACCATAAAATATCTTATCATCTTTTCTAAGGATAAAAGGTAGAAACTACAATTTGATATTTGTTGAAGTAAGGCATGCACTGAGGTAGTGATAAAAGAAGCAAACCTTTTAAACCTTATTGCTGCTTATCCTTTATTGAAGTGAGGTCAAGGACAGACAAATTGTGTTCTCATTTACACGCAACCAGTCATTAGCTATTTTTTGTAATGTGTGTTGCAGGTACTGTCATTAGGAAACAAGCAGAAAATTATCTCTTTGGAAGTAAAAGATCTTATAATTTAGTACTCTAATGTATTCTTTATATATTCAGGGAAAGTGCACTGTACCTCAGAGTAGAAAATGCCATTACTCAACATTAACATTCTGTTTTGTTCACTTATTATTTTACTCTGTACTTCCATTTATTAAATTCAGATACCTTTTTCCCTTTAGGTCGTACTGTGTACAACATCGTAAGTTCCAGAAGGGCAGTGGCATTGGAGAGGAACTAAAATGTCCTATTTGTATGGAAGAACTGATAGTAGACCCTAAAACTGCTGTTTGGGCCCCATGCTGTAAAAGGAAATCCTGGTTTCATAAGATTTGTCTCCAGGTAATGTTATGCCTATATTAATAGTTAATCCATAACTGGTACAGTATACTGACCTTTCCTCTCCAGCTGACTGATTCATGCATTCTCTTTTAACACACCCTTAGCCATGTGGGGTTAGAAAGATATGGACCTGACACTCCGAATCACTTGAGCATGGCTGCCTTAAGGTTAGGAGACTCCACGCTACAAGTCCAACTTTCCTGGTTTATCAGTAGACGGTTATCTTTCATTCTGTTAGTACTTGGTGCTAAGATATAGTTGGCTTTAATATAAGAACAAGTTTAATTCAGACACCACTGATTTGATTAATGAAATACAGGTAAAAGGTCTCAAGTCTGAATGTCCATAATAAAAACAACATGCAAAATTTGCGCACCCTCTCTTATATTATTCTTATGCACAGTCTTTCAAGTATTTTTGCCATCACAAGTGGGTATGAAGTATGGCATACCTTCTTGTGTCCTAAGGGAGTGTATCTCTGAGGAAGTTTCAAGCAACATTGTATTTTATTATTTATTTTGCTTTGTCGCTGTCTCCCACGTTTGCGAGGTAGTGCAAGGAAACAGACAAAAGAAATGGCCCAACCCACCCCCATACACATGTATATACATACACGTCCACACACGCAAATATACATGCCCATACATCTCAATATACACATATATATACACACACAGACACATACATATATACACATGCACACAATTCACACTGTCTGCCTTTATTCATTCCCATTGCCACCTCGCCACACATGGAATAACATCCCCCTACCCCCCTCATGTGTGCGAGGTAGCGCTAGGAAAAGACAACAAAGGCCCCATTCGTTCACACTCAGTCTCTAGCTGTCATGCAATAATGCCTGAAACCACAGCTCCCTTTCCACATCCAGGCCCCACAGAACTTTCCGTGCTTTACCCCAGACGCTTCACATGCCCTGATTCAATCCATTGACAGCACGTCGACCCCGGTATACCACATCGATCCAATTCACTCTATTCCTTGCCCGCCTTTCACCCTCCTGCATGTTCAGGCCCCGATCACACAAAATCTTTTTCACTCCATCTTTCCACCTTCAATTTGGTCTCCCACTTCTCCTCGTTCCCTCCACCTCCAACACATATATCCTCTTGGTCAATCTTTCCTCACTCATTCTCTCCATGTGCCCAAACCATTTCAAAACACCCTCTTCTGCTCTCTCAACCACGCTCTTTTTATTTCCACACATTACCCTTACATTACTTACTCGATCAAACCACCTCACACCACACATTGTCCTCAAACATCTCATTTCCAGCACATCCACCCTCCTGCGCACAACTCTATCCATAGCCCATGCCTTGCAACCATACAACATTGTTGGAACTACTATTCCTTCAAACATAGCCATTTTTGCTTTCACAGATAATGTTCTTGACTTCCACACATTCTTCAAGGCTCCCAGGATTTTCGCCCCCTCCCCCACCCTATGATTCACTTCCGCTTCCATGGTTCTATCCGCTGCCAGATCCACTCCCAGATATCTAAAACACTTTACTTCCTCCAGTTTTTCTCCATTCAAACTTACCTCCCAATTGACTTGACCCTCAACCCTACTGTACCTAATAACCTTGCTCTTATTCACATTTACTCTTAACTTTTCTTCTTCTTTCACGCACTTTACCAAACTCAGTCACCAGCTTCTGCAGTTTCTCACATGAATCAGCCACCAGTGCTGTATCATCAGCGAACAACAACTGACTCACTTCCCAAGCTCTCTCATCCCCAACAGACTTCATACTTGCCCCTCTTTCCAAAACTCTTGCATTCACCTCCCTAACAACCCCATCCATAAACAACATTGTACCTTCAGATATACCTGTCTTTATCTTACAGACACTGGTCTTTCCTTTAGATTCCTGTATAAGACACCCAGGAACCTAAAGTCCCACTTTCATCATTTCTCTCTCTCTCTCTCTCTCTGTCTCTCTCTCTCTCTGTCTCTCTCTCTCTCTCTGTCTCTCTCTCTCTCTGTCTCTCTCTCTCTCTGTCTCTCTCTCTCTCTGTCTCTCTCTCTCTCTCTCTCTCTCTCTCTCTCTCTCTCTCTCTCTCTCTCTCTCTCATATATATATATGGGTTACAAAGTTTCTTTTGGGTCCATTTCATTTTTCAATTAGTTATCCAGTTTTTATCCACTACAGTTTTATGCCATGAGCTATGAGGCCAAAAAAGATATGGAAGATAAGATAGGGGTGGAATGGAGTGTTCTGTTAATTTTCTGAGATCCCAGGAAATTCTCCAGCCCCCTTTTGGACCCTTGGGCCTGGGTATTATGTACCCCTGCACCTCCTTCTCAGAGGCTCTGCTTACATTTATCTGCCTCACCTTACCATTCATAGATAGATTAGACAACCAAGTATAAATCACACTCACATGATGCAGACCAACTTACAGTGAGAATCATCTCCCTCCTCCATCCTTTCTTTTAATATATGTGCCTTCCCTTCATGATAAAGGAAGTGGTAAAAGCGAAGAAGCTTGAAAAAGAGACCTGAGTGTATAGATATGAAGAGGGAGTGTTTGAAAAACGGTACTTTATTGGATGAGAAGAGGAAGAATTAGAGAGGAGACTATACTTAGGGTAACTTTACTTAAATATGTGACTGCACAGGAAAATACTAACATTTTGACCTTTGAATATTTAAATGATGTCAGAACTTACACATTCCCTGTCTTGATTGCAGGTCTTACTTTCTGTCTCATTAAACAGGGCAAAGTTTAACTTCTCCAAACATGCACACTGCTTATCTCATTATTTTCCAATTTTCATACTCATACAATCCTTTTTCTCATTGTTGTGGATAGAAAGTTTTGGTGTTAGTCCCTTACACATGACAGCAAGAGAATAGTTGTGAGCGAATGTGGCCTTTCTTCGTCTGGTCTTGGTGTTACCCAGCTAATCCAGGAAACAGCGTTATTGGATTACGTGTTAATTGACAGGCGTGCGAAAGAGAGACTTTTGGATGTTAATGTGCTGAGAGGTGCAACTGGAGGGATGTCTGATCATTATCTTGTGGAGGCTAAAGTGAAGATTTGTATGGGTTTTCAGAAAAGAAGAGTGAATGTTGGGGTGAAGAGGGTGGTGAGAGTAAGTGAGCTTGAGAAGGAGACCTGTGTGAGGAAGTACCAGGAGAGACTGAGTACAGAATGGAAAAAGGTGAGAACAATGGAAGTAAGGGGAGTGGGGGAGGAATGGGATGTATTTAGGGAATCAGTGATGGATTGCGCAAAAGATGCTTGTGGCATGAGAAGAGTGGGAGGTGGGTTGATTAGAAAGGGTAGTGAGTGGTGGGATGAAGAAGTAAGAGTATTAGTGAAAGAGAAGAGAGAGGCATTTGGACGATTTTTGCAGGGAAAAAATGAAATTGAGTGGGAGATGTATAAAAGAAAGAGACAGGAGGTCAAGAGAAAGGTGCAAGAGGTGAAAAAAAGGGCAAATGAGAGTTGGGGTGAGAGAGTATCATTAAATTTTAGGGAGAATAAAAAGATGTTCTGGAAGGAGGTAAATAAAGTGCGTAAGACAAGGGAGCAAATGGGAACTTCAGTGAAGGGCGCAAATGGGGAGGTGATAACAAGTAGTGGTGATGTGAGAAGGAGATGGAGTGAGTATTTTGAAGGTTTGTTGAATGTGTTTGATGATAGAGTGGCAGATATAGGGTGTTTTGGTCGAGGTTGTGTGCGAAGTGAGAGGGTTAGGGAAAATGATTTGGTAAACAGAGAAGAGGTAGTGAAAGCTTTGCGGAAGATGAAAGCCGGCAAGGCAGCAGGTTTGGATGGTATTGCAGTGGAATTTATTAAAAAAGGGGGTGACTGTATTGTTGACTGGTTGGTAAGGTTATTTAATGTATGTATGACTCATGGTGAGGTGCCTGAGGATTGGCGGAATGCATGCATAGTGCCATTGTACAAAGGCAAAGGGGATAAGAGTGAGTGCTCAAATTACAGAGGTATAAGTTTGTTGAGTATTCCTGGTAAATTATATGGGAGGGTATTGATTGAGAGGGTGAAGGCATGTACAGAGCATCAGATTGGGGAAGAGCAGTGTGGTTTCAGAAGTGGTAGAGGATGTGTGGATCAGGTGTTTGCTTTGAAGAATGTATGTGAGAAATACTTAGAAAAGCAAATGGATTTGTATGTAGCATTTATGGATCTGGAGAAGGCATTTGATAGAGTTGATAGAGATGCTCTGTGGAAGGTATTAAGAATATATGGTGTGGGAGGAAAGTTGTTAGAAGCAGTGAAAAGTTTTTATCGAGGATGTAAGGCATGTGTACGTGTAGGAAGAGAGGAAAGTGATTGGTTCTCAGTGAATGTAGGTTTGCGGCAGGGGTGTGTGATGTCTCCATGGTTGTTTAATTTGTTTATGGATGGGGTTGTTAGGGAGGTAAATGCAAGAGTTTTGGAAAGAGGGGCAAGTATGAAGTCTGTTGGGGATGAGAGAGCTTGGGAAGTGAGTCAGTTGTTGTTCGCTGATGATACGGCGCTGGTGGCTGATTCATGTGAGAAACTGCAGAAGCTGGTGACTGAGTTTGGAAAAGTGTGTGGAAGAAGAAAGTTAAGAGTAAATGTGAATAAGAGCAAGGTTATTAGGTACAGTAGGGTTGAGGGTCAAGTCAATTGGGAGGTGAGTTTGAATGGAGAAAAACTGGAGGAAGTGAAGTGTTTTAGATATCTGGGAGTGGATCTGGCAGCGGATGGAACCATGGAAGCGGAAGTGGATCATAGGGTGGGGGAGGGGGCGAAAATCCTGGGGGCCTTGAAGAATGTGTGGAAGTCGAGAACATTATCTCGGAAAGCAAAAATGGGTATGTTTGAAGGAATAGTGGTTCCAACAATGTTGTATGGTTGCGAGGCGTGGGCTATGGATAGAGTTGTGCGCAGGAGGATGGATGTGCTGGAAATGAGATGTTTGAGGACAATGTGTGGTGTGAGGTGGTTTGATCGAGTGAGTAACGTAAGGGTAAGAGAGATGTGTGGAAATAAAAAGAGTGTGGTTGAGAGAGCAGAAGAGGGTGTTTTGAAGTGGTTTGGGCACATGGAGAGGATGAGTGAGGAAAGATTGACCAAGAGGATATATGTGTCGGAGGTGGAGGGAACAAGGAGAAGAGGGAGACCAAATTGGAGGTGGAAAGATGGAGTGAAAAAGATTTTGTGTGATCGGGGCCTGAACATGCAGGAGGGTGAAAGGAGGGCAAGGAATAGAGTGAATTGGAGCGATGTGGTATACCGTGGTTGACGTGCTGTCAGTGGATTGAATCAGGGCATGTGAAGCATCTGGGGTAAACCATGGAAAGCTGTGTAGGTATGTATATTTGCGTGTGTGGACGTATGTATATACATGTGTATGGGGGGGGGTTTGGGCCATTTCTTTCATCTGTTTCCTTGCGCTACCTCGCAAATGCGGGAGACAGCGACAAAGTATAATAAAAAAAAATAATAAATATTTATTATACTTGATCGGTGTTTCCCACATCAGCGAGGTAGCGCCAGGAAACAGATGAAGAATGGCCCCCATCCACTCATGTTTATTTATATTTATTATTTATTTTGCTTTGTCACTGTCTCCCACGTTAGCAAGGTAGCGCAAGGAAACAGACGAAAGAATGGCCCAACCCACCGACATACACATGTATATACATACATGTCCACACGCGCAAATATACATACCTATACATCTCAATGTACACATATATATACACACACAGACATATACATATATACACATGTACATAATTCATACTGTCTGCCTTTATTTATTCCCATCGCCACCCCGCCACACATGGAATAAAGACCCCCTCCCCTCTCATGTGTGCGAGGTAGCGCTAGGAAAAGACAACAAAGGCCCCATTCGTTCACACTCAGTCTCTAGCTGTAATGTAATAATGCACCAAAACCACAGCTCCCTTTCCACATCCAGGCCCCACAGAACATTCCATGGTTTACCCCAGATGCTTCACATGCCCTGGTTCAATCCATTGAGGTGTATAGGTAGGTATATGTGCGTGTGTGGACGTGTATGTATATACATGTGTCTGTGGGTGGATTGGGCCATTCTTTTGTCTGTTTCCTTGCACTACCTCGCTAACACGGGAGACAGTGTCAAAGTATAATAAAAATAATAGCACAGAATGGAAAAAGGTGAGAACAAAGGACATGTCGGGAGTGGGGGAGGAATGGGATGTATTTAGGGAAGCAGTGATGGCTTGTGCAAAAGATGCTTGTGGCATGAGAAGCATGGGAGGTGAACAGATTAGAAAGGGTAGTGAGTGGTGGAATGAAGTAAGATCATTAGTGAAAGAGAAGAGAGAGGCATTTGGACGATTTTTGCAAGGAGACTATGCAAATGACTGGGAGATGTATAAAAGAAAGAGGCAGGAGGTCAAGAGAAAGGTGCAAGAGGTGACAAAGAGGGCAAATGAGAGTTAGGATGAGAAAGTATTATTGAAATTTAGGGAGAATTAAAAGATGTTTTGGAAGGAGGTAAATAAAGTGCGTAAGACAAGGGAACAAATATGAACATCAGTTAAGGGGGCTAATGGGGAGGTGATAACAAGTAGTGGTGATGTGAGAAGGAGATGGAGTGAATATTTTGAAGGTTTGTTGAATGTGTTTGATGATAGAGTGGCAGATATAGGGTGTTTTGGTCGAGGTGGTGAGAGGGTTAGGGAGAATGATTTGATAAACAGAGAAGAGGTAGTAAAAGCTTTGCGGAAGATGAAAGCCGGCAAGGCAGCAGGTTTGGATGGTATTGCAGTGGAATTTATTAAAAAAGGGGGTGACTGTGTTGTTGACTGGTTGGTAAGGTTATTTAATGTATGTATGACTCATGGTGAGGTGCCTGAGGATTGGCAGAATGCTTGCATAGTGCTATTGTACAAAGGCAAAGGGGACAGAGGTGAGTGCTCAAATTGCAGAGGTATAAGTGTGTTGAGTATTCCTGGTAAATTATATGGGAGGGTATTGATTGAGAGGGTAAAGGCATGTACAGAGTATCAAATTGGGGAAAAGCAGTGTGGTTTCAGAAGTGGTAGAAGATGTGTGGATCAGGTGTTTGCTTTGAAGAATGTATGTGAGAAATACTTAGAAAAGCAAATGGATTTGTATGTCGCATTTATGGATCTGGGGAAGGCATATGATAGAGATGATAGAGATGCTCTGGGGGGGGTATTAAGAATATATGGTGTGGGAGGCAAGTTCTTAGAAGGAGTGAAAAGCATTTATCAAGGATGTAAGGCATGTGTATGTGTAGGAAGAGAGGAAAGTGATTGGTTCTCAGTGAATGTTGGTTTGCGGCAGAGGTGCGTGATATCTCCATGGTTGTTTGATTTGTTTATGGATGGGGTTGTTAGGGAGGTGAATGCAAGAGTTTTGGAAAGAGGGGCAAGTATGCAGTCTGTTGTGGATGAGAGAGCTTGGGAAGTGAGTCAGTTGTTGTTCGCTGATGATACAGCGCTGGTGGCTGATTTGTGTGAGAAACTGCAGAAGCTGGTGACTGAGTTTGGTAAAGTGTGTGAAAGAAGAAAGTTAAGAGTAAATGTGAATAAGAGCAAGGTTATTAGGTACAGTAGGGTTGAGGGTCAAGTCAATTGGGAGGTAAGTTTGAATGGAGAAAAACTGGAGGAAGTGAAGTGTTTTAGATATCTGGGAGTGGATTTGGCAGCGGATGGAACCATGTTAGTGGAAGTGAATCATAGGTTGGGGGAGGGAGCGAAAGTTCTGGGAGCGTTGAAGAATGTGTGGAAGTCGAGAACATTATCTGTGAAAGCAAAAATGGGTATGTTTGAAGGAATAGTGGTTCCATCAATGTTATATGGTTGCGAGGCATGGGCTATAGATAGAGTTGTGCAGAGGAGGGTATATATGTGTCAGAGGTGGAGGGAACGATGAGAAGTGGGAGACCAAATTGGAGGTGGAAAGATGGAGTGAAAAAGGTTTTGAGTGATTGGGGCCTGAACATGCAGGAGGGTGAAAGGCTTGCAAGGAATAGAGTGAATTGGTTCGATGTGGTATACCACGGTCGACGTGCTGTCAATGGATTGAATCAGGGCATGTGGAAAGTTCTGTGGGGCCTGGATGTGGAAAGGGAGCTGTGGTTTTGGTGCATTATACATGACAGCTAGAGACTGAGCGTTAACGAATGTGGCCTTTGTTGTCTTTTCCTAGTGCTACTTTGTGCATATGCGGGGGGAGGGGGTTGTTATTTCATGTGTGGCGGAGTGGCGATGGGAATGAATAAAGGCAGACAGCATGAATTATGTACATGTGTATATATGTATATGTCTGTGTGTGTATATATATGTATACGTTGGGATGTATAGGTATGTATATTTGCTTGTGTGGACGCGTATGTGTGTGGGTTGGGCCATTCTTTCGTCTGTTTCCTTGCGCTACCTCGCTAATGCGGGAGACAGCGTCAAAGTAAAAAATATATATATATGTTATTCCTGAGGATAGGGGAGAAAGAATACATCTCACTTATTCCCTGCGTGTCGTAGAAGGCGACTAAATGGGGAGGGAGCGGGGCGCTGGAAATCCTTCCCTCTTGTTTTTAATTTTCCAAAAGAAGGAACAGAGAAGGGGGCCAAGTGAGGATATTCCCTCAAAGGCTCAGTCCTCTGTTCTTAACGTTACCTTGCTGATGCGGGAAATAGTGGTTAGTATGAAAAAAATATATATATATATATTTTCTTTTCAAACTATTCGCCATTTCCCGCATTAGCGAGGTAGCGTTAAGAACAGAGGACTGGGCCTTGAGGGAATACCCTCACCTGGCCCAATTCTCTGTTCCTTCTTTTGGAAAATTAAAAAAAAAAAAAAAAAAAAAAAAAAGAGAGGGGAGGATTTCCAGCCCCCCGCTCCCTCCCCTTTTAGTCGCCTTCTACGACACGCAGGGAATACGTGGGAAGTATTCTTTCTCCCCTATCCCCAGGGATATATATATGTATAGATATATGTAAATATATGCAGTCTGTTGTGGATGAGAGAGCTTGGGAAGTGAGTCAGTTGTTGTTCGCTGATGATACAGCGCTGCTGGCTGATTCGTGTGACAAACTGCAGAAGCTGGTGACTGAGTTTGGTAAAGTGTGTGAAAGAAGAAAGTTAAGAGTAAATGTGAATAAGAGCAAGGTAATTAGGTACAGTAGGGTTGAGGGTCAAGTCAATTGGGAGGTAAGTTTGAATGGAGAAAAACTGGAGGAAGTAAAGTGTTTTAGATATCTGGGAGTGGATCTGGCAGCGGATGGAACCATGGAAGCGGAAGTGGATCATAGGGTGGGGGAGGGGGCGAAAATCCTGGGAGCCTTGAAGAATGTGTGGAAGTCAAGAACATTATCTCGGAAAGCAAAAATGGGTATGTTTGAAGGAATAGTGGTTCCAACAATGTTGTATGGTTGCGAGGCGTGGGCTATGGATAGAGTTGTGCGCAGGAGGATGGATGTGCTGGAAATGAGATGTTTGAGGACAATGTGTGGTGTGAGGTGGTTTGATCGAGTAAGTAACGTAAGGGTAAGAGAGATGTGTGGAAATAAAAAGAGCGTGGTTGAGAGAGCAGAAGAGGGTGTTTTGAAATGGTTTGGGCACATGGAGAGAATGAGTGAGGAAAGATTGACCAAGAGGATATATGTGTCGGAGGTGGAGGGAACGAGGAGAAGAGGGAGACCAAATTGGAGGTGGAAAGATGGAGTGAAAAAGATTTTGTGTGATCAGGGCCTGAACATGCAGGAGGGTGAAAGGAGGGCAAGGAATAGAGTGAATTAGATCGATGTGGTATACCGGGGTTGACGTGCTGTCAGTGGATTGAATCAGGGCATGTGAAGCGTCTGGGGTAAACCATGGAAAGCTGTGTAGGTATGTATATTTGCGTGTGTGGACGTATGTATATACATGTGTATGGGGGTGGGTTGGGCCATTTCTTTCATCTGTTCCCTTGCGCTACCTCGCAAACGCGGGAGACAGCGGCAAAAAAAAAAAAAAATATGTAAATATAAAGAAATTTTTTCTTTCCTTGCAGAGATTAGCATTAAGTGCTGGGTACTTTTTCAAATGTCCACTGTGCAACAATCAAGACAAGTTTTTGTTGGAGATGCAAAATGTCGGCATATTTGTACCGGAAAAGTAAGTATTCTAAAGGTGTTAAGTAACTTGGATAAAGTAATGAGGGACTGAATATGAAAACAAAATGGCTGGAAGGTTTTATTTTTACTCACTTGGAAAAATTGACCCTAGTCTAATTGGATTAGGCCTTGGCAAAAAAAGAAAAAAAAATTTTGGTTCTTTGATATGATATTATGTGTAATGTAATAAGAACCCTAAGGATTATGGACTGGTAAGAATGTATTCTGAAAGCTTTGTTGAATGGAAGAATTATGCATAGAGTGTGCCAGATGCTTGCATATAGGAGTTCTTGTAGCAGCTCCGATGAATGTATGAAAACTGAGATTTATATAGACCTAGATAGGTGTTAAATCAGAGCTGTGGAGATAGGTAAATTTAGAGTGAAAAGTAAAGATGTGAGAAGGATATGTGATGTGAAGAAATCTTTCAATAAACTCATGTATAAAAGCCTTTCAAGTTGATATGGACATGTTGATGGTATGGTAGGTGATAGGATTAACAAGGAGATGGGAGTTCATTACATACTGACATACTGATTGTACTGTTAAAAGGTAGAAGGAGAAGAAAGTTAGACTGCAAAAGAGATGGTTAGATGAAGTGGGATATTTCATCAGGGCTAGAGATATTGAAGATGTCAGAAGAAAAAAAGAGAATTAGATGCATTGGAAGCATTATCTGGTATAAATGGTCTCACTAGATGAGTGGAGTTATTGGTCTCACTTGACAAATTAACTTGGCATACACTGTATGAAAGAAAGTGTCAGTGACACTTTACAAATATGGAAGATGTTTGTGAGTAATAGCAGATGCTGTGTGTATCTTATCCTCCCCATAGGGCTGGGAATGATGGTAGGTTGATATGATGAATATCAGTGCTTTGAAACTACAGAGGGAAAAGAGAGACATTTAGAAAGAGTTACAGGTAGAAAGTGCATTTTTGAATTATTGAAGTTATCAAGTTTTGCTTTCCCATATTGATTTATTTAACAGGTCTGAATAAAGAGAAGTGTTCAGTGTACAAGAAAAAGAATGAACAGTAGAAAGGGGAGGGGAGGAAAAAGTTCAAGTATATGCAGTGGAATCATCAGTAGTAAAAGTGAATAGGGTTAGATGTTAAAGAGAAATCATATATGGAGAGGAAAAAGAGAGTAGGTGATAGGGCAAAACCCAAAGGCACAAATTTAGGTCTAAGGGACACCACTGTTTATAGAAGAACAGGGGATAGTCTCTCCAGCAGTGATTTCTGCAATAGACTGAGTGGAGAGAGAGCTATGAATCGGGAAAAGAGATGCAGAAAAGCCGTAGGAAGAAAGTGTGGGAAGCAAAGAATCATGCCCCATGACATATGCTCTTGAGATTTCGAGGGCTACCTCATAAGATTTGTTAAAGCGTCTGAGAGAGGAGGACCAAAGATGAGCCACATAGGAGGGATCACTGGTAGACCTTGCACCACAATGATCAAAAGGAAGGAAATTACATTTTAAATGTTTGAGAAAGTTCAGAGTTAGCGAGAGTTTCAAAGGCTCTAGAGAAAGCAGAAGTGAGAGCAGTGGGGCACTGGTTAAAAGGGTTAGAACAGTTGTCTTTTGAAGGGATGGGCTGCACCAAGGCAGCCCATCCATATGAAAGAGTAATAAAAAAATAATAATGAAACAAGTTCATCAAAATAAGTTCATAGATTACATCTCTGACTGGTACAAAGATTATGAACTTAAAAATGTTTAAACTTTTCGTATTAACCTTGACACTTTTATATACAACTTCTTTAAGCAAAGTGAACTTACTTCAGAAAATAGGAAGAAAGGACCTCACAGTAGACCACATCAGTATTATAATAACCTTGACCTGAAACAGCTCTTAAGTATCGCCAGGCAAATAGGTAGAGGATATAGACTGCTTCAGACACCCAAAATGCTAAAACTATTTCACACATCTCTTGCAGCAATGAGGAATGAATGACTGAACTTAAGACAGAATGACTGGGAATAGTTTGTCTGGGTACTAATTCATCACACTCCTCTAAGGCAAACTTAGAGTGGTATTAATGGAATCATTGAAGAGAAAATCAAACAAGTATCTCCTCCCAGTCTTCTGCAAAAGGCTAATGAATTCATCACGAAATGGGCTAATTTCTCTAGCAGTTATTAACATGCTGCCACTTAAGACTAGGGCGGTTTCATACAACAAATCCAAAGAAAGAGATCTTACTCAGTTCATGCTAAACAAGCAACATGAATGTGATGTAAAATTCATGGAGCTTGAACATGATATAGTTCTTACAAGGGGCAAGGGCACTGCCCCTGGGGAGGATGGTATCACTTATGACATTATTAGACTTCTAAGACATGTACCTGGTAACCCATTCTTAAAGCTGTATGATGTGTTATTCCATGGGTTATTTACCCTCTTCATGGACCAATAGCCTAATTGTACCTATACCCAAACACAATCAACCAGATGAATTTTGCTCTATCTCCCTGATGAGTTGCCTGTGCAAAACTTTTGAGAGGATGGTGCTTAACAGGCTACTACACAGAATCAAAGAACATTTTTCTCATATTAATGGTTTCACAAATGGCAAAAGTGTACACAACTGTATCACTACTTTCCTAACAATGCATGGGGGCAGATGACTTAAGTATATCTTATTTCTTGACCTTAAAGCTGAATTTGATATTGCTTATAGGCAAGTTATTTTGTATGAGAGAGCAAAAACGGACATAGGTGGCTGGCTCCTGTACTGGGTACTCAGCTATCTAATAGAAAGTCCACTTTGTTGTTTTGAGGCTACAAAAGTGAAGTTAAAGATGTGATTCTTGGCAGTCCTCAAGGTAAAGAAATGCTACTGCTCCCTGGCAGTCCTCAAGATGTTAAAGCCATACTACTTGGCACTCCTTAAGGTGGATTACTTAGCCCCACCTCAGTGTACTAATCAGTGCACTACTGAAACTGATTCCACAGTGTCCAAAAAATATCACTATTGATTATATGGATGACATTCTTGTACACACCAAAACATATAGTCAAATGCAAACCTTTCTTAACTGCATGCACACAGCCTGTTAAAGCCTTGGCTTTATCATTTTTGCAGATAAAAGCAAAATCTTCAATACATGAATTAGTATTGGTAGGAGCAGACCATGTAAATTGAAAATTGATGGAAAACCAATTGACTATGTCAGCTCTGGTAGATATCTTTGTGTCTCAGTCCCATGTACTGCAGCTGGTGTGCAAAAACTAAACTGACAGGGTACAGATAGATTCAAAGCTCATAGTTGTTGCAGGTTACAATCCTAATTATGGTGCAAATATCAGAATTGTCAAAATTATGTGCTTAGCTTATATTGGGTCTCTAACAAATTACCATGACCCAGTTTTGGTCCTACATAACAGCAAAGGTTATGAAGCCTTAAGAACCATGCTTGGTTGCCTGAAGACCACTAAAGTACTCATCATGCAGAAAGAACTTGGTATTCATAGCATTAAAGACAGATTATTTGAAATCAGTTTTATGATAGACCTGAAACTTCTGCATGATTCAATTAGTGTTATTTCTATAGAATTATTCAATCCTTGATGTTTTGGCACAAGTGTATCTAAATGAATCCAAATAACAATGTTTGAAGTACATAATTTGTATAAAAGTAGGAAGCAGCAGCATTTTCTGTCTTCTTGGCAGATAAAGCCTTGGATATCACCACACCTACTTACCTACCTAAGAATGAAATTACTTATGATCTTCATGTTCAGCTCTTCGCTAAAACCAGTGTTCTTGAACAAATACAGAAAGTCCAAATTGAAAGTAACAGCCTAGTGCATCTGCATCTATACTGATGGTTTTTGCCATTCAGTCACTGGGAGGGCAGGAAGTGTGCCATTGTGATCTAGCCCAATGGTAATAGATGATCCAACCCAGTGGTAATAGATAAGAGAAAAATGTTAGAATAAACAATTGGGCATCTACCCTACAAACTGAATCGTTTGCCATATTTATTGCTCTTGAGCTGTTTGAAATTACTGCCACAGAATGCCACAGAGAGTTTAATTACCTCTGATTCTTTATCTTCACTACTTGCCCCTAACACCCTGAGAACAGAATGTAACATTTTGGTCTCTAAAGGTAGAGACAAGTATTGAGACATTATTCCTCAGTGGATTAAAATCAGATTGTTATGAATTTCCTTTCATATAAACCTGTCCCTGGGGATAGGGGAGAAAGAATACTTCCCACACATTCCTCACGTGTTGTAGAAGGCGACTGAAGGGGACAGGAGTGGGGGTCTAGAAACCCTACCCTCCATGTATTTTAACTTTCTAAAATGGGAAACAGAAGGAGTCACACAGGAAGTGCTCATCCTCCTCGAAGGCTTAGAGTGGGGTGTCTAAATGTGTGTGGATGTAACCAGGATGAGAAAAAAGGAGAGATAATTAGTATGTTTGAGGAAAGGAACCTGGATGTTTTGGCTCTCAGTGAAACGAAGCTCAATGGTAAAGGGGTAGAGTGATTTGGGAATGTTTTGGGAGTAAATTCAGGGGTTGGTGAGAGGACAAGAGCAAGGGAAGGAGTAGCACTATTCCTGAAACAGAAGTGGTGGGAGTATTTGATAGAGTGTAAGAAAGTAAACTCTAGATTGATATGGGTAAAACTGAAAGTGGATGGAGAGAGATGGGTGATTATTGGTGTCTATGCACCTGAGCATGAGAAGAAAGATCATGAGAGGCAAGTGTTTTGGGAGCAGCTGAGTGAGTGTGTTAGTAGTTTTGATGCATGAGACCGGGTTATAGTGATGGGTGATTTGAATGCAAAGGTGAATGATAAGGTGAATGATGTGGCAGTTAAGGGAATAATTGATGTACATGGGGTATTCAGTGTTGTAAATGGAAATGGTGAAGAGCTTGTAGATTTGTGTGCTGAAAACGAACTGGTGATTGGGAGTACCTGGTTTAAAAAGAGAGATATAAGTACACGTTTGTAAGTAGGAGAGATGGCCAGAGAGCATTATTGGATTACGTGTTAATTGATAGGCACATGAAAGAGAGACTTTTGGATGTTAACGTTCTGAGAGGTGCAACTGGAGGGATGTGTGATCATTATCTTGTGGAGGCGAAGGTGAAGATTTGCAGAGTTTTTCAGAAAAGAAGAGAGATGTTGGGGTGAAGAGAGTGGTGAGAGTAAGTGAGCTTGGGAAGGAGACTTGTGTGAGGAAGTACCAGGAGAGACTGAGTGCAGAATGGAAAAAGGTGAGAGCAAAGGACATAAGGGGAGTGGGGGAGGAATGGGATGTATTTAGGGAAGCAGTGATGGCTTGTGCAAAAGATGCTTGTGGCATGAGAAGCGTGGGAGGTGGGCA
>NC_092230.1:49729593-49744593 GCF_036320965.1 Panulirus ornatus | reverse complement strand
AACATGTAATCCTGACGTCATACTACAGCCTGGTCTGTTGACCACAACCCTCCACCACCACCTACAACCCTCCACCACCACCTACAACCCTCCACCACCACCTACAACCCTCCACCACCACCTACAACCCTCCACAACCACCTACAACCCTCCACAACCACCTACAACCCTCCACCACCACCTACAACCCTCCACCACCACCTACAACCCTCCACAACCACCTACAACCCTCCACCTCCTACAACCCTCCACAACCACCTACAACCCTCCACCACCACCTACAACCCTCCACAACCACCTACAACCCTCCACCACCACCTACAACCCTCCACCACCACCTACAACCCTCCACAACCACCTACAACCCTCCACCACCACCTACATCCACCACCACCTACAACCCTCCACCACCACCTACAACCCTCCACCACCACCTACAACCCTCCACAACCACCTACAACCCTACACCACCACCTACAACCCTCCACCACCACCTACAACCCTCCACAACCACCTACAACTCTCTACCAACACATACAACCTTCCACCACCACCTACAACCCTCCACCACCACCTACAACCCTACACCACCACCTACAATCCTACACCACCACACACAACCCTCCACCACCACCTACAACCCTCAACCACCACCTACAACCCTCAACCACCACCTACAACCCTCCACCACCACCTACAACCCTACACCACCACCTACAACCCTCCACCACCACCTACAACCCTCTACCACCACCTACAATCCTCCACAACCACTTACAACCCTCCACCACCACCTACAACTCTCCACCACCACCTACAACCCTTCACCACCACTTACAACCCTCCACCACCACCTACAACCCTACACCACCACCTACAACACTCCACCACCACCTACAACCCTCCACCACCACCTACAACCTCAACCACCACCTACAACTCTCCACCACCACCTACAACCCTCCACCACCACCTACAACCCTCCACCACCACCTACAACCCTCCACCACCACCTACAACCCTCCACAACCACCTACAACCCTCCACCACCACCTACAACCCTCCACCACCACTTACAACCCTCCACCACCACCTACAACTCTCCACCACCACCTACAACCCTCCACCACCACCTACAACTCTCCACCATCACCTACAACCCTCCACCACCACTTACAACCCTCCACCACCACCTACAACCCTCCACCACCACCTACAACCCTCCACCACCACCTACAACCCTCCACAACCACTTACAACCCTCCACCACCACCTACAACCCTACACCACCACCTACAACCCTCCACCACCACCTACAACTCTCCACCACCACCTACAACTCTCCACCACCACCTACAACCCTCCACCACCACCTACAACCCTACACCACCACCTACAACCCTCCACCACCACCTACAACCCTCCACCACCACCTACAACCCTACACTATAACATCTCTTGCTCCCGCCACAACCCGAGAATCACAACAGC
Organism: Panulirus ornatus; assembly: GCF_036320965.1. Lineage (NCBI taxonomy): Eukaryota > Metazoa > Arthropoda > Malacostraca > Decapoda > Palinuridae > Panulirus > Panulirus ornatus. The sequence goes on along the minus strand of NC_092230.1, from coordinate 49,743,102 downwards.
ACAACCTAGACAGACGGACCATCTCAGCCTGGTCTTGACACGTCTGGTGTGGTGAGGCCACCAGAAGGGTCCGTCCCCTCCTGATGGTGTGGTCTGCAGGGGAGAGAGAACACCCTAAACCTGCGGGGCCCAAGACCCCACCAGGTGGTCAGCCAGGCTGTGGGGGTGAAGACCCCACCAGGTGGTCAGCCAGGCTGTGGGGGTGAAGACCACACCAGGTGGTCAGCCAGGCTGTGGGGGTGAAGCCCCCACCAGGTGGTCAGCCAGGCTGTGGGGGTGAAGACCACACCAGGTGGTCAGCCAGGCTGTGGGGGTAAAGACCCCACCAGGTGGTCAGCCAGGCTGTGGGGGGTGAAGACCCCACCAGGTGGTCAGCCAGGCTGTGGGGGTGAAGACCCCGCCAGGTGATCAGCCGGGCTGTGGGGGTGAAGACCCCACCAGGTGGTCAGCCAGGCTGTGGGGGTGAAGACCCCACCAGGTGGTCAGGAGGGTCTTATGCCTCACCTGGGGAGACCCCAACGTACACCGTGTACAAAACCATCTCACATACACCAGCCAGAACCATTCATCCTACATTAGACCCGTCACCCACCTGCTCATTACCAGCTACACCCACACTTGCCAAAATAAATAAATCCTGAGGTAAAGTGGACAGCTTCCCACCATAAATCCTGGTCCGCACCTCAGAAAACCTAGCGGTAGTGGCCTGGCGGGGCGGACCCCCACAAAACCTAGCGGTAGTGGCCTGGCGGGGCGGATCCCCACAAAACCTAGCGGTAGTGGCCTGGCGGGGCGTCAGTGTTTTGTTTTTGTGTGGGTAATGGCGGGAGCTGTATCTACACAAGTGTACCACATCTACACTCACACAACCTTACTTTGACCATAATTTACAGCTTATTACACAGTGGAGTGACGCGGGCGAGGCAGAATATAGATTGTATACAATATAGATTGTATGTGAGAAATACCTAGAAGAGCAAATGGATTTGTATGTAGCATTTATGGATCTGGAGAAGGCATATGATAGAGTCGATATAGATGCTCTGTGGAAGGTATTAAGAATATATGGTGTGGGAGGCAAGTTGTTAGAAGCAGTGAAAAGTTTTTATCGAGGATGTAAGGCATGTGTACGTGTAGGAAGAGAGGAAAGTGATTGGTTCTCAGTGAATGTAGGTTTGCGGCAGGGGTGTGTGATGTCTCCATGGTTGTTTAATTTGTTTATGGATGGGGTTGTTAGGGAGGTGAATGCAAGAGTTTTGGAAAGAGGGGCAAGTATGAAGTCTGTTGTGGATGAGAGAGCTTGGGAAGTGAGTCAGTTGTTGTTTGCTGATGATACAGCGCTGGTGGCTGATTCATGTGAGAAACTGCAGAAGCTGGTGACTGAATTTGGTAAAGTGTGTGAAAGAAGAAAGTTAAGAGTAAATGTGAATAAGAGCAAGGGTATTAGGTACAGTAGGGTTGAGGGTCAAGTCAATTGGGAGGTAAGTTTGAATGGAGAAAAACTGGAGGAAGTAAAGTGTTTTAGATATCTGGGAGTGGATCTGGCAGCGGATGGAACCATGTAGCGGAAGTGGATCATAGGGTGGGGGAGGGGGCGAAAATCCTGAGAGCCTTAAAGAATGTGTGGAAGTCGAGAACATTATCTCGGAAAGCAAAAATGGGTATGTTTGAAGGAATAGTGGTTCCAACAATGTTGTATGGTTGCGAGGCGTGGTCTATGGATAGAGTTGTGCGCAGGAGGATGGATGTGCTGGAAATGAGATGTTTGAGGACAATGTGTGGTGTGAGGTGGTTTGATCGAGTAAGTAACGTAAGGGTAAGAGAGATGTGTGGAAATAAAAAGAGCGTGGTTGAGAGAGCAGAAGAGGGTGTTTTGAAATGGTTTGGGCACATGGAGAGGATGAGTGAGGAAAGATTGACCAACAGGATATATGTGTCAGAGGTGGAGGGAATGAGGAGAAGTGGGAGACCAAACTGGAGGTGGAAAGATGGAGTGAAAAAGATTTTGTGTGATCGGGGCCTGAACATGCAGGAGGGTGAAAGGCGGGCAAGGAATAGAGTGCATTGGATCGATGTGGTATACCGGGGTTGACGTGCTGTCAGTGGATTGAATCAGGGCATGTGAAGCGACTGGGGTAAACCATGGAAAGCTGTGTAGGTATGTATATTTGCGTGTGTGGACGTATGTATATACATGTGTATGGGGGTGGGTTGGGCCATTTCTTTCGTCTGTTTCCTTGCGCTACCTCGCAAACGCGGGAAACAGCGACAAAGCAATATATATATATATATATATATATATATATATATATATATATATATATATATATTCCTATGAGTCCACGGGGAAAATGTTTTATTTTCCCCGTGGACTCATAGGAATATCTTGATCACGCGCAAAATTGTGATCCTTTCCAATATATATATATATATATATATATATATATATATATATATATATATATATATATATATATATATATATATATATTTATATATATATATAAGACGGTGTTTTGAAATGGTTTGGTCACATGCAGAGAATGAGTGAGGAAAGATTGAATAAGAGGATATATGTGTCAGAGGTGGAGGGAACGAGAAGTGGGAGACCAAATTTTAGGTGGAAAGATGGAGTGAAAAAGATTTTGAGTGATCGGGGCCTGAACATGCAGGACGGTGAAAGGCGTGCAAGGAATAGAGTGAATTGGAACGATGTGGTATACCGGGGTCGACGTGCTGTCAATGGACTGAACCAGGGCATGTGAAGCGTCTGGGGTAAACCATGGAAAGTTGTGTGGGGCCTGGATGTGGAAAGGGAGCTGTGGTTTCGGGCATTATCACATGACAGCTAGAGACTAAGTGTGAACTAATGGGGCCTTTGGTGTCTTTTCCTGGCGCTACCTCGCACACATGAGGGGGGAGGGGGATGGTATTCCATGTGTGGCGAGGTGGCGATGGGAATGAATAAAGGCAGACAGTATGAATTATGTACATGTGTATATATGTATATGTCTGTGTGTGTATATATATGTGTACATTGAGATGTATAGGTATGTATATTTGCGTGTGTGGACGTGTATGTATATACATGTGTATGAGGGCGGGTTGGGCCATTCTTTCGTCTGTTTCTTTGCGCTACCTCGCTAACGCGGGAGACAGCGACAAAGCAAAATAAAAAAAAATATATATATATATATATATATATATATATATATATATATATATATATATATATATATATATATATATATATATATATTTTTTTTTCCAAACTATTCGCCATTTCCTGCGTTAGCGAGGTAGCGTTAAGAACAGAGAACTGGGCCACTGAGGGAATATCCTCACCTGGCCCCCTTCTCTGTTCCTTCTTTTGGAAAATTAAAAAAAATTGAGAGGGGAGGATTTCCAGCCCCCCGCTCCCTCCCCTTTTAGTCGCCTTCTACGACACGCAGGGAATACGTGGGAAGTATTCTTTCTCCCCTATCCCCAGGGATAATATATATATATATATATATATATATATATATATATATATATATATATATATATATATATATATATATAGGATCATAGGGTGGGGGAGGGGGCGAAAATTTTGGGAGCCTTGAAAAATGTGTGGAAGTCGAGAACATTATCCCGGAAAGCAAAAATGGGTATGTTTGAAGGAATAGTAGTTCCAACTATGTTGTATGGTTGCGAGGCGTGGGCTATGGATAGAGTTGTGCGCAGGAGGATGGATGTGCTGGAAATGAGATGTTTGAGGACAATGTGTGGTGTGAGGTGGTTTGATCGAGTAAGTAACGTAAGGGTAAGAGAGATGTGTGGAAATAAAAAGAGCGTGGTTGAGAGAGCAGAAGAGGGTGTTTTGAAATGGTTTGGGCACATGGAGAGAATGAGTGAGGAAAGATTGACCAAGAGGATATATGTGTCGGAGGTGGAGGGAACGAGGAGAAGAGGGAGACCAAATTGGAGGTGGAAAGATGGAGTGAAAAGGATTTTGTGTGATCGGGGCCTGAACATGCAGGAGGGTGAAAGGAGGGCAAGGAATAGAGTGAATTGGAGCGATGTGGTATACAGGGGTTGACGTGCTGTCAGTGGATTGAATCAAGGCATGTGAAGCGTCCGAGGTAAACCATGGAAAGCTGTGTAGGTATGTATATTTGCGTGTGTGGACGTGTGTATGTACATGTGTATGGGGAGGGTTGGGCCATTTCTTTCGTCTGTTTCCTTGCGCTACCTCGCAAACGCGGGAGACAGCGACAAAGTATAAAAAAAAAAAAAAAAAAATATATATTATTGCATGACAGCTAGAGACTGAGTGTGAATGAATGGGGCCTTTGTTGTCTTTTCCTAGTGCTACCTCGCACACATGAGGGGGGAGGGGGATGGTATTCCATGTGTGGCGAGGTGGCCATGGGAATTAATGAAGGCAGACAGTGTGAATTGAGTGCATGGGTATATATGTATGTGTCTGTGTGTGTATATATATGTGTACATTGAGATGTATAGGGATGTATGTTTGCGTGTGTGGACGTGTATGTGTATACATTGTGTATGGGGGTGGGTTGGGCCATTTCTTTCGTCTGTTTCCTTGCGCTACCTCGCAATTTGAGCACTCACTCTTATCCCCTTTGCCTTTGTACAATGGCACTATGCAAGCATTCCGCCAATCCTCAGGCACCTCACCATGAGTCATACATACATTAAATAACCTTACCAACCAGTCAACAATACAGTCACCCCCTTTTTTAATAAATTCCACTGCAATACCATCCAAACCTGCTGCCTTGCCGGCTTTCATCTTCCACAAGTTTGTTGAGTATTCCTGGTAAATTATATGGGAGGGTATTGATTGAGAGGGTGAAGGCATGTACAGAGCATCAGATTGGGGAAGAGCAGTGTGGTTTCTGAAGTGGTAGAGGATGTGTGGATCAGGTGTTTGCTTTGAAGAATGTATGTGAGAAATACTTAGAAAAGCAAATGGATTTGTATGTAGCATTTATGGATCTGGAGAAGGCATATGATAGAGTTGATAGAGATGCTCTGTGGAAGGTATTAAGAATATATGGTGTGGGAGGAAAGTTGTTAGAAGCAGTGAAAAGTTTTGATCGAGGATGTAGAACGCCCTCCCCGTACAGTACAAGAGATGGTGCCCCACCAGTGTACAACTCCCTCCCCGTACAGTACAAGAGATGGTGCCCCACCAGTGTACAACTCCCTCCCCGTACAGTACAAGAGATGGTGCCCCACCAGTGTACAACTCCCTCCCCGTACAGTACAAGAGATGGTGCCCCACCAGTGTACAACTCCCTCCCCGTACAGTACAAGAGATGGTGCCCCACCAGTGTACAACTCCCTCCCCGTACAGTACAAGAGATGGTGCCCCACCAGTGTACAACTCCCTCCCCGTACAGTACAAGAGATGGTGCCCCACCAGTGTACAACTCCCTCCCCGTACAGTACAAGAGATGGTGCCCCACCAGTGTACAACTCCCTCCCCGTACAGTACAAGAGATGGTGCCCCACCAGTGTACAACTCCCTCCCCGTACAGTACAAGAGATGGTGCCCCACCAGTGTACAACGCCCTCCCCGTACAGTACAAGAGATGGTGCCCCACCAGTGTACAACTCCCTCCCCGTACAGTACAAGAGATGGTGCCCCACCAGTGTACAACTCCCTCCCCGTACAGTACAAGAGATGGTGCCCCACCAGTGTACAACTCCCTCCCCGTACAGTACAAGAGATGGTGCCCCACCAGTGTACAACTCCCTCCCCGTACAGTACAAGAGATGGTGCCCCACCAGTGTACAACGCCCTCCCCGTACAGTACAAGAGATGGTGCCCCACCAGTGTACAACTCCCTCCCCGTACAGTACAAGAGATGGTGCCCCACCAGTGTACAACTCCCTCCCCGTACAGTACAAGAGATGGTGCCCCACCAGTGTACAACTCCCTCCCCGTACAGTACAAGAGATGGTGCCCCACCAGTGTACAACTCCCTCCCCGTACAGTACAAGAGATGGTGCCCCACCAGTGTACAACGCCCTCCCCGTACAGTACAAGAGATGGTGCCCCACCAGTGTACAACTCCCTCCCCGTACAGTACAAGAGATGGTGCCCCACCAGTGTACAACTCCCTCCCCGTACAGTACAAGAGATGGTGCCCCACCAGTGTACAACTCCCTCCCCGTACAGTACAAGAGATGGTGCCCCACCAGTGTACAACTCCCTCCCCGTACAGTACAAGAGATGGTGCCCCACCAGTGTACAACGCCCTCCCCGTACAGTACAAGAGATGGTGCCCCACCAGTGTACAACTCCCTCCCCGTACAGTACAAGAGATGGTGCCCCACCAGTGTACAACTCCCTCCCCGTACAGTACAAGAGATGGTGCCCCACCAGTGTACAACTCCCTCCCCGTACAGTACAAGAGATGGTGCCCCACCAGTGTACAACTCCCTCCCCGTACAGTATACCAGGTAACTGGGCAAGGATTTTGAATCATAAATCTCTCTCATCATGAAGGTAATCCTCCTTCCAATCAATCGTAAGCAGTTGAAATCCCTCAAGACGATTATGAAAGGACTGGAATCCCCAGGCGTGACGGTGGCAACGCTGCAACGGTAGGTGGACAGTGGCAACTCTGCACATGTTACTGGCCGGAAGAGTCAAGTGACGAGAAGCGGCAAACTGTACACCACTGGTGGGTGGGTGGTACTTGAAGCGGCAACACTGTACACCACTGGTGGGTGGGTGGTACTTGAAGCGGCAACACTGTACACCACTGGTGGGTGGGTGGTACTTGAAGCGGCAACACTGTACACCACTGGTGGGTGGGTGGTTACTAGGTACACACACTAACACCACATATGAACGAAACGACCACGTGGCAGTCTAATGGACGATACGACCACGTCAGTCAAGTGGACGAAACGACCACGTCAGTCATGTGGAGGAAACGACCACGTCAGTCATGTGGAGGAAACGACCACGTCAGTCATGTGGAGGAAACGACCACGTTAGTCATGTGGAGGAAACGACCACGTCAGTCATGTGGAGGAAACGACCACGTTAGTCATGTGGAGGAAACGACCACGTCAGTCATGTGGAGGAAACGACCACGTCAGTCATGTGGAGGAAACGACCACGTCAGTCATGTGGAGGAAACGACCACGTTAGTCATGTGGAGGAAACGACCACGTCAGTCATGTGGAGGAAACGACCACGTCAGTCATGTGGAGGAAACGACCACGTCAGTCATGTGGAGGAAACGACCACGTCAGTCATGTGGAGGAAACGACCACGTTAGTCATGTGGAGGAAACGACCACGTCAGTCATGTGGAGGAAACGACCACGTTAGTCATGTGGAGGAAACGACCACGTCAGTCATGTGGAGGAAACGACCACGTCAGTCATGTGGAGGAAACGACCACGTCAGTCATGTGGAGGAAACGACCACGTTAGTCATGTGGAGGAAACGACCACGTCAGTCATGTGGAGGAAACGACCACGTCAGTCATGTGGAGGAAACGACCACGTCAGTCATGTGGAGGAAACGACCACGTCAGTCATGTGGAGGAAACGACCACGTTAGTCATGTGGAGGAAACGACCACGTCAGTCATGTGGAGGAAACGACCACGTCAGTCATGTGGAGGAAACGACCACGTCAGTCATGTGGAGGAAACGACCAAGTGTCAGTCATGTGGAGGAAACGAGCACGTGGCATCATGTGGATATAAAAAGTGGGAAAGAAAATCTTGTAGAGGAATGTGGGAGAGATGGCCCCCGTGACCTGACCTGACCTGACCTGACCTGACCTGATGTCTGCTAGTTATAATGAACTTCCATGTGTGTGTTTGTATTATCATGTCTCACACAAAGAACAAGGAGTTGTGAGCAATACAATAAACAGTAATGGTTACATAGTCACACAAGAGAAAAACACGAAAATAAATAAGTCAAATTAGCAGCCGGGGGGGGGCGGGGGGGGGCCCACACACACACACAACAGATGGCAGCGCTGACAACGTTAATAATTAGTTGGCAACCCACCTCCAGCCCACCATGGCCCGGGTATTTTGGTGCAGGTGTGCACACTTACCACCATCACGGTACACACCTGACCACCGGAGGGCCGGCCTTTGCGTGCAGTGGTTGCGTGCGTGCGTGCAGTGGTTGCGTGCGTGCGTGCGGGGGTTGCGTGCGTGCGTGCGGGGGGTGCGTGCGTGCGTGCAGTGGTTGTATGCGTGCGTGCGGGGGTTGCGTGCGTGCGTGCAGTGGTTGCGTGCGTGCGTGCAGTGGTTGCGTGCGTGCGTGCGGGGGGTGCGTGCGTGCGTGCGGGGGTTGCGTGCGTGCGTGCGGGGGTTGCGTGCGTGCGTGCGGGGGGTGCGTGCGTGCGTGCAGTGGTTGCGTGCGTGCGTGCGGGGGTTGCGTGCGTGCGTGCGGGGGGTGCGTGCGTGCGTGCAGTGGTTGCGTGCGTGCGTGCGGTGGTTGCGTGCGTGCGTGCGGGGGGTGCGTGCGTGTAGGGAGAGAGCGGCAAGGAGGTGTGTGTGTGTGTGTGTGTGTGATGAGGCGCGGGGAGTGAGTGAGGGGTGAGGGGTGAGGGGAGGATGCGACCTCCCTCACCCCTGACGTGAGCTAAATGTCATCTTGTGTCACGATACAAACACATAATGACCCTTATGACCACCCGTGGGTATGGCGTTATAATCCCGCCCAGGGACACACAATGCTATCCCTCACACACGTTGTATAACACTCTATATCGTGTGGTACACTCACATGGTACACCATCTGTACCTCACTGTACCTGCCTCACCTCGTCAACACGACGGTACGACCCGTCACAACAAACACCAGCCTATCTTACACAAAGGTCGTACCGTCGTGGTCATGTGTCGTACCGTCGTGGTCAAGGGTCGTACCGTCGTGGTCAAGAGTCGTACCGTCGTGGTCATGGGTCGTACCGTCGTGGTCATGGGGCGTACCGTCGTGGTCGTGTTATTAACAGACCTGTTTTCGTGAGGCGTGGAGGGGGGGGGTCGTTGTTGCCACAAGACGACCCCCCTCCCCCCCGTGTCCTGCAACAGACATGATCTGATGATGTTAACACAACAGACACGTACATACAAACACGTACATAGACACGTACCTACAACCACATACATACAGACACGTACATACAAACACGTACATAGACACGTACATACAACCACATACATACAGACACGTACATACAAACACGTACATAGACACGTACCTACAACCACATACATACAGACACGTACATACAAACACGTACATACAAACACGTACATACAAACACGTACATAGACACGTACCTACAACCACATACATACAGACACGTACATACAAACACGTACATACAAACACGTACATACAAACACGTACATACTGACACGTACATACTGACACGTATATACAGACACGTACATACAAACACGTACATACAAACACGTACATACTGATACGTATATAGACAAGTACATACAAACACGTACATACAGACACGTACCTACAAACACATACATACAGACACGTACATACAAACACGTACATACAAACACGTACATACAAACACGTACATACAGACACGTACCTACAAACACATACATACAGACACGTACATACAAACACGTACATACAAACACGTATATACAGACACGTACATACAAACACGTACATACAAACACGTACATACTGACACGTATATAGACACGTACATACAAACACGTACATACAGACACGTACCTACAAACACGTACATACAGACACGTACATACAAACACGTACATACAAACACGTACATACAAACACGTACATACTGACACGTATATAGACACGTACGTACAAACACGTACATACAAACACGTACGTACATACAGACACGTACATACAAACACGTACATACTGACACGTACATACAAACACGTACATACAGACACGTACAAACAAACACGTACATACTGACATGTATATACAAACACGTACATACTGACACGTACATACAGACACGTACATACAGATACGTATATACAAACACGTACATACAGACAAGTACATACAGATACGTACATACTGACACGTACATAGACACGTACATACAGATACGTATATACAGACACGTACATATAGACATGTACATAGACACGTACATACAGACACGTACATATAGACACGTACATACAGACACGTACATACAGATACGTATATACAAACACGTACATACTGACACGTACACAGACACGTACATACAGATAAGTATATAAAGACACGTAAATACAGACACGTACATACAGAAACGTACATATCGACACGTACATACAGACATGTCCATACAGATACGTACATATAGACACGTACATAGACACGTACATAGACGCGTACATACAAACACGTACATATAGACACGTACATACAGACACGTACATATAGACACGTACATACAGACACGTACATACAGACACGTACATATAGACACGTACATACAGACACGTACATACAGACAAGTACATACAGACACGTACATATAGACACGTACATATAGACACGTACACACAAACACGTACATACAGACACGTAAATACAGACACGTACATATAGACACGTACATATAGACACGTACATACAGACACGTACATATGGACACGTACATATAGACACGTACATACAGACACGTACATATAGACACGTACATAGACACGTACATATAGACATGTACATACAGACACGTACATACAGACACGTACATACAAACACGTACATACAGACACGTACATAGAAACACGTACATATAGACACGTACATACAGACACGTACATATAGACACGTACATAGACACGTACATATAGACATGTACATACAGACACGTACATACAGACACGTACATACAAACACGTACATACAGACACGTACATATAGACACGTACATATAGACACGTACATACAGACACGTACAGCGACCACTGCTTCTCTCTGTACGTGTACGTATGTACCCCCCTCCCCTCCCCTTCTGTAACCATCAATTACAGGTGTTCACACATCAGCTGCCAAGTTTTCTTATTACTGTCTGTCAACCCCCCCCCCCCCCCCGGCCTCACACTCGCCTCCTTTATTAAGCAAGAGGAACCTTCTCACACCTCAAGACCCCAGCTGACTTATAGCACAACCATGAACATGTGAGGTGGGTGGCCAGCACATTACTGGGGGGGGAGGTGGCCAGCATATTACTGGGGAGGTGGGTGGCCACATTACTAGGGGGTGGGTAGCCAGCACATTACTGGGGAGGTGGGTGGCCACATTACTGGGGAGGTGGGTAGCCAGCACATTACTGGGGAGGTGGGTGGCCACATTACTGGGGAGGTGGGTAGCCAGCACATTACTGGGGAGGTGGGTGGCCACATTACTGGGGAGGTGGGCGGCCACATTACTGGGGAGGTGGGTAGCCAGCACATTACTGGGGAGGTGGGTGGCCACATTACTGGGGAGGTGGGTAGCCAGCACATTACTGGGGAGGTGGGTGGCCACATTACTGGGGAGGTGGGCGGCCACATTACTGGGGAGGTGGGTAGCCAGCACATTACTGGGGAGGTGGGTGGCCACATTACTGGGGAGGTGGGTAGCCAGCACATTACTGGGGAGGTGGGTGGCCACATTACTGGGGAGGTGGGTAGCCAGCACATTACTGGGGAGGTGGGTAGCCAGCACATTACTGGGGAGGTGGGTGGCCACATTACTAGGGGGTGGGTAGCCAGCACATTACTGGGGAGGTGGGTGGCCACATTGCTGGGGGGTGGCCAGCACATTACTGGGGAGGTGGGTGGCCACATTGCTGGGGGTGGCCAGCACATTACTGGGGAGGTGGGTGGCCACATTACTGGGGGTGGCCAGCACATTACTGGGGAGGTGGGTGGCCACATTACTGGGGGGTGGGTAGCCAGCACATTACTGGGGAGGTGGGTGGCCACATTGCTGGGGGTGGCCAGCACATTACTGGGGAGGTGGGTGGCCACATTACTGGGGAGGTGGGTGGCCAGCACATTACTGGGAGGTGGGTGGCCACATTGCTGGGGAGGTGGGTAGCCAGCACATTACTGGGGAGGTGGGTGGCCACATTACTGGGGGGTGGGTAGCCAGCACATTACTGGGAGGTGGGTGGCCACATTACTGGGGGGTGGGTAGCCAGCACATTACTGGGGAGGTGGGTAGCCAGCACATTACTGGGAGGTGGGTGGCCACATTGCTGGGGAGGTGGGTAGCCAGCACATTACTGGGAGGTGGGTGGCCAGCACATTATTAGGGAGGTGGGTGGCCACATAGCTGGGGGGTGGCCAGCACATTACTGGGGAGGTGGGTGGCCACATTACTGGGGAGGTGGGTAGCCAGCACATTACTGGGAGGTGGGTGGCCACATTACTGGGGAGGTGGGTGGCCACATTACTGGGGAGGTGGGTAGCCAGCACATTACTGGGGAGGTGGGTGGCCACATTACTGGGGAGGTGGGTAGCCAGCACATTACTGGGGAGGTGGGTGGCCACATTACTGGGGAGGTGGGTAGCCAGCACATTACTGGGAGGTGGGTGGCCAGCACATTATTAGGGAGGTGGGTGGCCAGCACAATACTGGGGAGGTGGGTGGCCACATTACTGGGGAGGTGGGTGGCCAGCACATTACTAGGGAGGTGGGTGGCCACATTACTAGGGAGGTGGGTGGCCACATTACTGGGGAGGTGGGTGTATTGTGGGAATGTGTATGTACGTATTGTGGTAGTGTGTATGTATGTATGTCTGTATTGTGGGAGTGTGTATGTATGTATGTATCATGGTAGTGTGTATGTATGTATGTATTGTGGTAGTGTGTATGTATGTACTGCGGTAGTGTGTATGTATGTATGTATGTATGTATTGTGGGAGTGTGTAAGTATGTATGTATTGTGGTAGTGTGTATGTACGTATTGTGGTAGTGTGTATGTATGTACGTATGTATTGTGGTAGTGTGTATGTATGTATGTATTGTGGGAGTGTGTATGTATGTATTGTGGTAGTGTGCATGTATGTACGTATTGTGGTAGTGTGTATGTATGTATGTATTGTGGTAGTGTGCATGTGTGTATGTATTGTGGTAGTGTGTATGTATGTATGTATTGTGGTAGTGTGGATGTATGTACGTATTGTGGTAGTGTGTAAGTTTGTATGTATTGTGGTAGTGTGTATGTATGTATGTATTGTGGTAGTGTGTATGTATGTATGTATGTATTGTGGTAGTGTGTATGTATGTATGTATGTATTGTGGTAGTGTGTATGTATGTATGTATTGTGGTAGTGTGTATGTATGTATGTATTGTGGTAGTGTGTATGTATGTATGTATTGTGGTAGTGTGTATGTATGTACGTATTGTGGTGGTGTGTATGTATGTATGTATTGTGGTAGTGTGTATGTATGTCTGTATTGTGGTAGTGTGTATGTCTGTATGTATTGTGGTAGTG